>NC_142942.1:20053734-20066234 GCF_046866305.1 Octopus bimaculoides | reverse complement strand
ACATCTAATTATAGGGTTGAAATATCATTTTGGATAGAAAAAGTCGAAGGGCTTCCTATAGGATTCGAGCCTGCATCAACCGCAGACATGATAGGTGTTCTACTATTGGACGAAAACTATCCTCCGAATTACTCTATCCATTTTAGAATCTTTGTTTTTACTAATGAGAGCTTGTAAAAAAAAAAAAAAAAGAATTATTTCACGTTCTCTCGAAGTTTCTAAATTCTTATGACGTCAACAACGAACGTGTTCGTGTACGCCAAGTAGCCAAGCAACCTCTTTAATTTAATCATAAGGCTCCTGGATCGTGCCTGACCTGGAGTTAAACAACAACAACAACACCATAACGATTGTTCACAATGCGTTTCTCTGTGTAACAATTGAATTTATTAATTATGGGCCGGCCATATTTAATACTGTGATCACTTACCTCTGCTCCATCATGGCCGACTTGAGGGTTAACCATCATGTGATGAGGTTATGAATTACTAGCGGTGTTTCTAGATATTGAAGTTTGCTCTTTTTGTTTAAATTAATTGATTAATTATGCTTGGTCAGAAATTAATTAAGGAATTACAAAGAGATAATTAATTACCTTGTCACATCAAATGTACATTAATTAAAATTATTTTGGCGACGAATAATTAATTAAATAAATGGACTGGATCATGTATCTTGTACCTGAATTACACACACACACACACACACACACACACACACACACACACACACACACACACATATACATACATACATACATACATACATACATACATACATACTACCCATCTTATCCTCTCCCACTCATCTCTCGACTCGCCATTTCTACTCCTGCTTCTCTCAATCCCTTGGTCATTCACCTCTCCCTGCTTTATCTCTCCTGTCTCTTCTTGCCCTTCCTCTGTTTCAACACTCTTCCCCTTGAACCACATATTCCTCCTTCCGCCTACTTCTATTTCCCTTCTTCTTCAACCATTCTACCCTTAAATTCCTTAAATTATGATTTGAAATGTTAGATGCCAATCTCTCCACCCTGAAAACCGAGGCTGGATTTACAGTAATGTTTATATGAATCCATTACTGGTTGTATATCCTTGACTTTTTGCACACTCAATTTGCTAACCTTACAATTGTTACATAATTCCGAATCCCCAGAAACAGCTATCGGTCCTGAAATACCATGCCCTTTCTTCTTAGTTTTCTGTATTTTTTGTACTCCATGTAAATCTCTTCTTTTGATTATTCTGTTTTATCGATCAGGATTAACCTAGAAAGGAACAAGAGCAACTAATAAAATCTCATCTAGTGTGGAGCTCAACGCCTGAAATTTCTCTCTTTTTTTTTTTTTTGATGTAGGGTCCGGAACGAGTTGATTACATCGACCCCCAGTGCTTAAATGGTATTTATTTGATCGAAGCCCTGGAGAATGAAGGACAAAGACAGCCTCAGTGGCATATAAAGTCAGAACATAAAGCCGGAACGAAGTGCCGCTAAGCATTTTAACTAACCTCTTAACTGTTCTGCCAGCGCGCCACTTTTCAACATCTACAAATAAATATATTATAGACAATATGCAAATGTTTATCAAGTCAGCTGCTAACGTAAGTTGGAGAAAACCAGATAGATCGCTTGATAAACAAAATGTCGACCTGAGATCGCAGATAAATTAACATTATGAGAAAGAGTAGCAGATACAATGAGGAAAAATCGAATTCCTATATCGAAATCTTATAAATTCCTATAAACAAAATCAAAGAAAGTAATATGTTTTGGATCAACGTCTTAGACTGTAGGAATAAAAAGTCAGAACGAACACAAGACTTTCGAGTTGTTATTAACAAACATTTCCCATAAGACCAACATGTATCAGAAGCCATTTAGTGTAAACACCGCTTTAATGGAAATTAACCCGGAGAGATAAATTCTTAATTGCTTCAAAATTATCTCCTTTTTTTTCCTTCACATTTGCTCAAAATTACCATTAAGTTCTGACTTTCTCTAAGTAAGTGTGTGTATGTATGTATACATGTTGTGTGTGTATATATATATATATATATATATATAACACTAATTCTAGGATGGAATTCATAAATATTTAATACGTCCCTACGCGCGTTACCATAAACGAATTTAAAAGATATATATATATATATATAAATATATATCGTGGCACTCCGTCAGTTACGACGACGAGGGTTCCAATTGATCCGATCAACGGAACAGCCTGCTCGTGAAATTAACGTGCAAGTGGCTGAGCACTCCACAGACACGTGTACCCTTAACGTAGTTCTCGGGGAGATTCAGCGTGACACAGTTTGGGACAAGGCTGGCACTTCGAAATACGAGTACAACAGAAACAGGAAGAAAGAGTGAGAGAAAGTTGTGGTGAAAGAGTACAGCAGGGTTCGTCACCACCCCTTGCCGGAGCCTCGTGGAGCTTTTAGTATTTTCTCTCAATAAACACTCACGCCTGGTCTGGGAATCGAATCCACGATCCTACGACCGCGAGTCCGCTGCCATAATCACTGGGCCATTGCGCCTCCACTCACACACATATGTATGTGTGTGTGTGTGTGTGTGTGTGTGTGTGGTGCATGCGCGCGAATATATATATATATGCGTATTGTCCTTCCCTTCGAAACACAGAGTAGATGGAACAGGGACAACTGACGAAAGGGTATACTCTTTATGTTGCATGTCTCGTTTCTCTGTTTGTTTTTTTCGTTTTCTGTTTTCATTTCTCATTGTGTTTAACGTTTTTTTGATGTCCTGTAGCCACATATCCATGTATGTACATACCTACATCTATATGTATCCATGTATGTATACATATAGATGTAGGTATGTACATATATGTATGGATATATGCATATATTTATATATCATTTATATTATTATATGATCGAACGCCACACATCCTTTTCCAAGTAAGTTATATATATATATATATATATATATATATATATATATATATATATATATACATATATATATAAAAAATATATAAATATATGCATATATCCATACATATATGTACATACCTACATCTATCTATCTATCTATCTATCTATTCTATCTATCTATCTATCTATCTATCTATATATATATATATATATATATATATATATATATGGACGTATGAAATAGTGCTGTTCATATACACCTGGTGAAACCTTCCTGTTACCTTCAAACATATTCGGGGCATCGATATTAACCCCCCCCCCCTTCCTATTCACCTTTCACTTCCTTTCTGCATCCTTCTTCACATTAATCCCCGCTTAATTAAAAATAACAGCGAAGAATATCGCCCTTACCTCGGCCCCCCCCCACACCTACACACCACAGATTTTTGCATAATTTTATTTTCTATCTTTTTTTGTTTTTGTAGTGGCGATGGTGGTGGTGGTGGTGGTGGTGGTGCTGTGAAAGTGGTGATGGTAGCTGTAGGAGGGGGCCTGTACCTTCTCACGCTTCATGTTTCCTTCTCTCACTCACTCTCTTTTTGTGTGTCCCCCTCTCTCTCTATGTCTCTCTGACTCGCTCTCTCTGTTCCTCTCTCTCTCACTTTAATTCTCATTCTCTCTCTCTCTTTCTTTCACTCACTTTTTCACTCATTCACTCACGCACTCACTCTCTCTCTCTCTCTCTCTCTCTCTCTCTCGCACACACAAGCACACACATTCTCTCTTTCTCCCTCTGTATTCCCCTCTCTCTTTCGCTCTCTCTCTCCCTATCTCTGTCCACCCTATCGTTCTCACTTTTCTCTCTCCCCCACCCCACCGTTCTGTTATTAAAGATTACACATCATCTCTAGAATCTGTGTTAGACCATTTAGTCTGCACCTCTACCCCTGCCTATCACCACCACTACCACCACCACCACCACCACTGCGACCACACCCTCCCAGGTACCTGGTAAACCTCTCGATTAATGAGGTTTTCTCATGAACAAAGCCTGGCTATGATTCACGGTATCCATGGCAGCACGCTGCTTTGCCCACTGCGATATTAGCCAAATATCGAAGGCAACACGTAATAATAATAATAATAACAATAACAATAATAATAATAATAATAATAATAATAATAATAATAATAATAATAATAATAATAAGGGATTCTGTTATTTGCCACAAGGGTGGCAGGTGAGTGAGCAATAGAATAATAAATTACACACACACACACACAAAAAAAACGGTTGGTTTTTATGCAGAATATGAGAAAATAGATAGCGAAAAATATCAGAAAAGATTTTTAAATTAAACAAAAAATTATTTTTAAAAAAGCAGTAAAATGGCTCCAATAGGAAAAGTGGAATCGCTTGTATATTTGTTTGAAGGGCATTCAGAAAAAGAATGGGTTGGAGTATATATTTCGTGTGGTGCTTTTTCATTTCGATATATTTCGGCCAAAAATTGGCTCAAGCCATGGCGAACTCAATGGCACTAGCTGGTAAAAGGTTAAAGATCTTTCTTACCATCATCACCACCACCACTACCACCACCACCAGCACCGTCCCCATAAAGAAAGATAAAAGACATAAGCATGTACCCTATAACCTTTGCTGCCATTAGGGTCTCTGAGCGGAATTTTTGACAGAGGTTACATGGTTTCTTTCAGTGTTGGGTTGTCCTTCCCATCAGTCAATTCCTGTCTTCAGTATATGCAAAACATTCTTTGAAAAACCAGAAAATATCCAAACTTGGATACAAAGTACCGTATTTTAACGTATATAAGGAACCCCCTAATTTGGGGGACTTAAAATTTGGAGAAAACGGTTTTGTAAGGGATTATAATGCTGTCCATGTATAAGAAACTCCCATATTTTTTTCACCTAATTTTTGATAAAAAAAAAGGGGGTTCCTAACACACGTTAAAATACGGTACCCCTTGTATCATACTCTGTGAAGGTACGTGGCTCAGTGGTTAGGGTATTGAACTTACAATCGTAAAGCCGTGAGTTCGATTCTCGGTGACGCATTGTGTCTTTGGGTAAATCTCTTTATTTCACGTTGCACCAGTCCACTAGACTGGCAAAAATGAGTTGTACCTGTAATTCAAAGGGGCCAGCCTTGTCATATTTTGTGTCACGCTGAACTTCTCTGAGAACTAAGGTAAGGGGTACGCTTGTTTGTGGAGGGTTCAGCCACTTGCACGTTAATTTCATGAGCAAACTGTTCCGTTGATCCCATCAACTGGAACCCTCGCCGTCGCAACCCACGGAGTACCAGTTGTACCATACTCTCATATTGTGTGAAGTCAAGTAAATTGCAGGTACTTTAATTTATTAGCCGGTTATACTAGACCAGTATATATAACTGGTACTTTAATTTATAGATTATACAGGAAATATAAAAAAAATGAAAAATCGTGACCTCGTTGGGATTTGAACCCAGAACGTAAAGGCGTTTAACTACATACTGAAAACTGTTTTGTCAGGTGCTCTAACCTTTCTGCCCATCAAATGCTCTTCTGCCATTGAATACTCATTGTAGCAATCGATTTAATCGATCAAATATTGACTTGGTATTATTTTACATCAGTTCGGAAAAAGATAAAAGAAAATGTTTTGTTCCCTGCGGGAATCGAACTCAGAACGCGATGAGATGTAACGAATTACCGGAAAATAGCTATTCGTCATTTTAATGACGTTGTCCATCCACTCTGCCCGCCCGCTGCTCACTATTAACGGTAATAATCGAGCTCAAGGGATATAAAAAGGATGGGAAAAGGATCGATGGATGGGCGGTGATGACTCCACCTTGTTAATAATAAATTAATTTCTGAACCACAATAGGAGCAACAATGGTAAGTTTCCTGACTTCTAGACCGGACTAAGAGAATGACGAATCTATATTCGGATTGATTTTTCGAATGTCTATATATATGTGTGAGCATGTCTGTGTATGTGTGAGTGTATATATATATATACGTATATATATATTATGTATGTATGTATGTATGTATGTATATATATATATATATATATATATATATATATATATATATATATATATATATATATATATATATATATATATATAGTTCAAATGGACAAAGAATTTTAAAAAACAGAAGCAGGCGAGGGAACAACAAGCAAACGTATTTGTTTGACGCACGGGAAAAACGGAAAAGTCTTAGACGTTTCGAGCCTACGCTCTTCGACAAAAAGAGATGAGAAGGAGAGAGAGAGAGAGAGAGAGAGAGAGAGAGAGAGAGAGAGAGAGAGAGAGAGAGAGAGAGAGAGAGAGAAAGCGGCGTTCGACCATAGAGGATGTAAGTGGAATTTTCTTATTAAATGCCGCAATGTTGAGGATTAGTGGAACTTTTCAAAGCAGGCAGTTCCAAAAGCGGGCAGTTCCGAAACGAGCACCTTTATCAGGCAGCCATAAATGCAATATTGGATGGCTATTCTTTAAGTTCTAAGTTCAAATCTTGCCGAAAGTGATTTTGTCTATCGTCTCACAGAGATCGATGAAATAAAATATCAAAGACAACTGCTTGCGTAAGTGTAATCGATTGTATTCTTCGCTAAAAATGCTTGGTTTTATGGAAGTTTCACTTTCTAAATCAATATTTGTTTCGCTTCTTCGAATTACGTTTTGTGTTCGAAGAATCGATACCAAAATATAGAATCTTGGGAGATTCTTTTATCTTTTATTTTTTATTTTTTTATATATTTCAGACTGCGGCCATACTGGGGCACCGTCTTGGAGGGTTTTGGCGAACACATCGACTAATACTGATTCTATCGGTCTCCTCTGCCGAACTGCTAGACAACAGCAGCCTTAAACAAATTAACACCGGTTGTCAAGTAATGGTGGCGCACAATCACAAGAACACAAGGGCACACACGCACACACACGCGCACACATGCACATACACACATACATACATTGCCATATATTTCCACAAACGCTGATCCAGCATGACCACAACCTTAGGGCTGAAAGGTATAAAATAATACACACACACACACACACACACACACACACACACACACACACATATATATATATGCGACCCTGATGAGATGGAGTATCCAGAAATTTGTAATATGTTGTAATTTGTTACAATATTTTACGAGACATCTTATGATGTGGTTTATTTTTCCGGGATACCCTATTGAAATGTGCATAGGTTTGGCTTATTGTGGTTGTTTCTGTTATTATTATAATTGTTGCTGCAATAAAGTATCTTCAATGCATTGATTTTGAGCTCTATCCTTTAAGAGACATATATATATATATATATATATATATACACGACGGGCTTCTTCCAGTTTCCGTTCTGCCTACCTAATCGACTCACAAAGCTTTGATCAGTCTAGGGTTATACTAGAAGAGACTTGCTCAAGGTGTCATGGAGTGGGACTGAACCCGGAACCATGTGGTTGGGAAGCAAACTTCTTACCACACAGAGAGGAAAATTCATGTAAACTGCAAAAAAAAATTTCTTCAAAATCCCCCCCCCCCCCACCATCCGCACCTCAACACCACCGCCTCTTCTTTAATTCTTTTGATAACGACGGCATTTCATCTTCCAAAAAGATGACTCAGACAGCATCGGTTCCTGGAAAGCCGATCGCAAATAACGAGTTAAAAGGTGGGTGGGTCGGAGGATGTGTAGGATTAATCAATTAATTATCTTAAGAGACCACAGTTGAAGAGCTGTGAGATTTCTTGGTCAAACAAAAATTATTGATTTCTAACGTCGGTTCAAGGTTAGGAAAAAAATCAGGGCGTCCAAATTGGGCAACAGACGACGGACTGTTTTGTAGCATGCAGCCAATGGTTGCCACTGTGTTTATTTTAAATTTGAGTCAATATCTACTTTAAGATTTTAATTTTGAAATTTAGTTGAAATTTTTATAGGCAAGAATTGTATTGGAAAAAAGAAACAGAAAATTTATAAAGAGAATTAGAACCGATTTACTGATAATCCTTGTGTGTGTGTGTGTACCAAGATAGATAGATAGATAGATAGATAGATAGATCTATTTTTCTGTCTGTCTGTATATCTATCATTGTATCCATCCATCTATCTGTCTATCTACCTGTCTGTGTCTTTGTTTATCTATCTATCTATCTATCCTATTTCTTTATTGCCCACAAGGGGCTAAACAAAGAGGAGACAAACAAAGACAGACAAAGGGATTAAGTCGATTACATCGACCCCAGTGCGTAACTGGTACTTAATTTATTGATCCCGAAAGGATGAAAGGCAAAGTCGACCTCGGCGGAATTTGAACTCAGAACGGAAAGACAGACGAAATACCGCTAAGCATTTCGCCCGGCGTGCTAACGTTTCTGCCAGCTCGCCACCTTAATCTATCTATCCATCTATCTATCTATCTATCTATCTATCTATCTATCTATCTATCTATCTGTCTGTCTGTCTGTCTGTCTGTCTGTCTATCGATCTATCTAGTCATTACTAAGTCCAGTCCTAGAGGTCAGCTTCCTGTGGTTGTACAACCGAGGACACCTGCCTCAAAACCTACAGCTCCTCTCTCTCTCTCTCTCTCTTTCTCTCTTCTATAATTTCCCATGAATATACCTGAAATCTTAAGTTCGTAAATATATAATACGAAAGCAGCTAATATTTCCATGCAAAGTCAACGACCAGCAAAGGCACACGTTACAATCACTGCAATGGATTTTATGAGAGCAACATTCGCTAAAATATATAATCTAACAAAAACTAACGGCGCTGAGAGCGCTGGCAGGTATCTTAATTCTTAACGATTTTTACAGTGGTCATAACAAATGATAACATTGAGATGATGATGATGATAATGGTGATGGTGGTGGGGTGGGGTGGGGTGGGGGTGGCGTGGGGGGGGGGGGGGGTGCTGGTCATCGTCGTCGTCGTCGTAGTGGTGCTGGTGTTGGTGATAGTGATGATGATGGTAAAGGGTGTGGCAATTGTGTGTGTCCTGGTCTTGATGGTGGTGGTGGTCGTGGTCGTGGTGGAGGAGGAGGAGGAGTTGATTATCATTGTGATGATGGGGGAGGTGGCGGGTGTGAAGGTTGTTGTGAAGGAGGTGGTGATGGAGGAGGAGGTGGGTGTGGTAATGGTGGTGGTGGTAGTGATGATGATGGTGGCGGTGGTGTTGGTTCTGCCGCAAGTGGTGGAGGAGGAGAGGGTAATGGTATTGGCTTCGCTGGCGTGGAAGAACTAACCCCCACCCTATCGGGTATCGACGATATTTCGTTACGTCGATACCCGCTAATTGGCCGAGTGGTTAAAGAGTCGGACGGAGGAATACTTCGTATATTTTGTAGCATTTGTCACGACCCTCCGTGCTCTGAGTTCGAATCTCGCCGAGTCCTCTTTGTTTGTTTTTTTATTCTTTCTAAGATCGATAAGCTAAAGTACCGGTCAATCATTGTAGATCGATTTAATATTCCTATAAACCAGGTCATCAGCTGGCAGAATCGTTAGCACACCGGATAAAATGCTTAGTGGTACTTCGTCCGTCTTTACGTTCTGAGTTCAAATGCTGCCGGAGTCGTCGACTTTGCCTTTCATCTTTTCGGGAGGTGGATGGAAGGGTCGGCAAAATAAGCACAAGTTGAGCACTGGGGGTCGATATAATAAACTAGACCCCTCTCCTGAAATTTCTGGCCTTGTGCTAGAATTTGAAACCAACATTTCTATAAATCACCCTTGATGAAGACGGAACTGTAATGAAGGACCCAAGACAGAAGTTCAATCCCTCCGACCTCCATGCAATTAGCTCTGGGTTCCTAAATGAAACATCTTACATTGGACCCTTTTATTCTATTATCTAACCTTCACTCTCACCCTCTCTCTTTCTCTCTATTCCCCTCTCTCCATTTTTCTGTCTCTTTCCTCTCTCTCCTCCTGCTTTTCCCCATTACCTCTCTTTCTCTCTCTCTCTCCCGCTCTCCCCTCTCTCTCCCACCTCTCTTCTCCTTTCTCTCTTTCCCCCTCTCGTCCTAACCAACTCTCTATCCCCATCTCCCTTTCCTTCTCCTTCTTCCCTCTTTTCCCACTGCCTTCTTTCCCTACCTTCTTTTTCCTTCTTTCTTCCTTTATCTCCCCCTCTCTTCCCCCTCTCCCCTTCTCCCCCCCTCTCCCCCTCTCCCCTTCTTTTCCCCCTTTCTTCCCCCATCCCTATATCCCGCCCCTTCACCTCCCCTCTCTTTCATATTATCCTCACTAATTCTTCCCATCTTTAATCCTATCTATCCTATAATCCCCCAATCTGTCCTCATGCTCTAATCCCTTTGACACGCTTCATTTACAGATTATCTCCCTTCTCCACGCTTGACACGAACCGACGAGGAAACTTCAACCCGGTTGCTCAAAAATGCTAGAAATAGCAACTAAATCTCGCTCCAATCGCAGCCTATCGTCTTAAAATTGGAAAAACAAAGAGGATAAAACGGTCTTGGCTTCTGTCTTTGACTCGCTTCAGTTATTCGACTGCGGCCATGCTGGAGCACTGCCTTGAATGGTTTGGGCGAATAAATCGACCCCATTACTTATATATTTCTTTTCAAATTTGGTACTTATTCTGTCGATCACTTTTGTCGAATCGCTAAGTTAGACGACGTATACTAATCAACACCGGTTGCCAAACAGTGGTGAGGGACAAACCCAACACACACATACACAAGAATCGAACTCATATACGTGGGTGTGTGGTTACAAAGCTTGCTTCCTCGGGTTCGTCCGACTGCGAGGCATCTTGGGCAAGACCCTTCTTCTTTTGCCACGGATGGACTAAGCCCCTCGTGAGTGAATTTGGTAGACAGAAACTAAAGGAAGCCTCCCGTATGTACATGTGTGTGTGTGCGTGTTTGCGTGTGTATATGTGTGTGTGTTTTTGTGTGCATGTGTGTATATATATATATATATATATATATGTGTGTGTCTCTGTGTGTGTATGTGTGCATGAGTGTGTGTGTGTGTTTGTATATGTGTATGTGTTGTGTGTGTGTGTGTGTGTGTGTGTGTGTGTGTGTGTAACTGACCTCTTTCAGTTTCCGTCCACCAAATTCACTCACAAGACTTTAGCAGGAGCGAGGCTATGATAGGGTTCAACAACAACAACGAAAACAACGTTTGACGACAGCAGCATCAATAAGAACCACCACAACAACAACAATTACAATCTAGAGGTGGTGTTGACGGAAACGGCAGAGCATCTGGCAAAAATATGAAAATTCATTGTAAATTGGTTTAAACGCTCTAATTGTTCGTCGCTTTCGTAGTTTGGTTACTTTGGTAACCGGTCTCCTTGGTGACCAGCACTCCTCGGTGACTTCATCACTTTCAGCTGCACTCAAACATAGTTTCAACAAAATGCTGCTGTTGTTGTTGTTGTTGTTGTGGTGGTGGTGGTGGTGGTGGTGCGAGCTAACAAGGAATTCCTGAATGTTAGGGGCTCGGGAATAATTGTTCTCAGCACAGACGTGACCCTACACAAGTTCTTACGGGCTTTCTAATATATAGTCCCGAAGTGGGTTAATATACACACACGCACATAGATACACACATACATACATTTCAATATATTCTTTGATTCTTTTACACATTTCAGTCCTAAGAATGTGGCCATGCTGGTGGTGGTGGTGGTGGTGGTCGTCGTCGTCGTCGTCGTCGTCGTCGTCGTCGTCGTGAAAGTGGTGGTGGAGATTGTAGTGGTGGTGGTGATGATAGTTGTGGTGTTGGTGGTGGTGGTGGTGGTGGTGGTAGTGGTGGTGGTGAGGGTGGTGAGGGTGGTGAATGTCTTTGATAATCAGCCAACCGCTGACTCCATGCGAAGAAAATTTCTCCCACATATCTCCACCTAACCAACCTTGGTATCAAAAATCTCTCCAAGAACAACACACCTTGGTGACCAACGTGATGTGTAATTAAGAAACAAGTCATTAATTCGTATTTTAATCTCCAACCGTTCCTTTTTCCGCTCTACAAGATCTACCCGACATCTTTATACACACGTTCAACCCTAATTCCTCTCTTCGTACGCATTTCTTTATTCACACAATCAATCGTGTGTGTTCGTTTATTCATTCATTCATTCAGACATTCGTTCGTTCACTCCTGTACTAAAAGATATCTTTCACATAAATCTCCCCCAACCTGCCACCCACTTACCAGCTGAAGCAAAGTGCCTTCTTCTTCTTCTTCTTCTTCTTCTTCTTCTTCTTCTTCTTCTTCTTCTTCTTCTTCTTCTTCTTCCACTTCTTCTTCTTCTTCTTCTTCTTCTTCTTCTTCTTCTTCTTCTTCTTCTTCTTCTTCTTCTTCTTCTTCTTCTTCTTCTTCTTCTTCTTCTTCTTCTTCTTCTTCCACTTCTGATGCTACACCCGTAATGGAATCAGTGATAATGTTTATATATATATATATATATATATATATATATATATATATATATATATATATATTGTTTTTATCTAGATTCTCTTTAGTTGCCTACGTAACTTCTTAAGTAATTAATCACTCTTAACACCCGTTATCCACCCC
>NC_142942.1:20043734-20046234 GCF_046866305.1 Octopus bimaculoides | reverse complement strand
ATCACTACCTCTTCCACAAATCGATAAGATTCGGAGAGCGAAATTCAGACTGATTTCTTCTGTCCTGTAATTGCTCCACCAGCGTCGTTCCCAGTCTTTTATGCAAATTTCTTGTAAAGTACATTACAATTATGTTAATAAGTACAAAAACAAAATGTCCAGTAAAGGTAAATGGTATCGAGCCAGAGTCCCCTAATACCGAGCCGTGAGTCATTGGTACCGGGTCATATAGAAAGAATAAATTTCTATATTTTATTTCTATTTTATCCACTATCGCAGTCTGCAGGCTGTTTTTGCATCACACACGCGCGCGCGCGCACTCACACACTAACACACACACACACACACACACACACACACACACACACACACACACACACACCAGAATAAGCACATAAATGCGAAACAAGGGGGAAAAATAGTACTCGAATACCAAAGGTAGAGTAATATGGTGTAGCGAGTGTGTGTGTGTGCTGAAATTGACATAACGGTTTGATTGGCTGCTGAAAATTCGTGTTAGACGTTGCTCATTATCACTCTCCTGTTTGAAAGAATTCCTCAAAAGTAAAATCCAAGACATGAGGAATAGAATCGTCAGAGAACGATAGGAAACGGTAAAAGTAATAAATGTTACATATATATGGAAAATAAATGCCGCTTACATAGAGGGAGGGCGAAAGGTGTGTAAGTTATAAAAATTATTGATTTTTAGGCATTCGATGAGATTAAATTGAAAACAAAATATTTTGAAAATGTAAATTTGTGTTCAGGCGACCATTATAAAAATAGTGAAAATAGTTATTAGTTTAAAGGTGGGGAATTTCATAAATAAATATACGTAGGAAATTATGTGGGCGACAGGGAAGTTTTTGAATTAAATATATTGAATTAAATATGTCTTTTGTTGTCAATGCATTATAATAAGAATGTATATTCATGCAAAAAAAAGCAACTATATATGTATATGAGTGTATGCGTGAATATATATGTGTGTGTGTATATGCATATATATATATGTATGTATGTATACATATCTATGTATATGTGTATGCATATATGTATGTATATATTCTTTTATTCTGTTACTTGTTTCAGCCATTTGACTGCGGCCACGTTGAAGCACCGCCTTTAGTCGAGCAAATTGACCTCAAAACTCATTCTTTGTAAGTCTAGTACTTATTCTATCGGTCGCTTTTTTGCCGAACCGCTAGATTACGGCGATGTAAACATACCAACGTTGGTTGTCAAGCGATGGTGGGGGACAAACACAGACACACAAATACATACATACATACATACATACCTACATACATACATACATACATACACACATATATATATATATATATATATATATATATATATATATATATATATATAAATATATATAAATTTTCTCTAAAGTGGATGGGCGGGACTATTTGTGACGCACATGGAATAGATTTCTTTGAGGTGAGGTGCCTGAACTCGCTAGCCGATGAATTCGTAAGTGCCTTTCTTATCGTTGATTTTTGGTGTCGCATGGCCAAAGATTACCGTGAATTTTTTTAGAGACACTTTCAAATTTATCAGAATATTGAGGCTGAAGATTGGAATAGTGAAATTTCTATTCACTTAACCATGAAACGATTCGTATCCAATTAACTAAAAGCTTGGCTTGTTTACGCTTTTCCCTCCGGTTTTTTGTTCTATGTGTGCCATAAATATCGCCATCCACTTTAGAGAAAATTTGTAGTTTGGAATCAGTAGTTCTTTGACTGCTATTTCTAAATTTTCAGTATGTTGGAGAAGCAACTCAATTGCTAATCCCTGTATATTTATAATGATAAATAGTCTTACCGATAAAGGTTTTTTTCATACTGAACTACTTGGCAGAATTGTTAGTTATTAATTCTATTATTAATTGACGATTCTCTGCCCTTATTCTTGTATAAATATATATATATATATACGACAGGCTTCTTTCAGTTTCCGTCTACTTACGTGGGGAAAATCAATATCAATAATTGCTTAATAATATTTTGAGTCTTTCAGCAACTATGTTAGACGATCTCTGACATATTTCGGCCTTATTAAACCTCATCATTAAACCATAAACCCCATTATACAAACCGATGTTTCAGTACTGATAGCGTCTCTAAGTACATATAATACTAACGTGTAATTACAGGTATAGAAAAGTAGAACTAATCAAAGAATCAATTCATTTTTTAACGGCCTTCATCTTAAAAAATAAATTAGTTTTCCATGATTTGCTCCGACTGAGAGAAGGAGAGAAACGAAAGAATAGTGTTGATTAAATTTGCACTCGCTTTTGCACTTTGTCTATCCTCATTGGCACCACAACCACCACCAGCGTTGCCGTCGCTCAAGTACAGACGATTTGTCTTAATGAGAAAAACTAATTGAGCTCAGCAGAAAAGAAAAACGCGCCATGCCTTTTAATTAAATTTCTTATGCTCTGAGTTCGACATATGTAGCATATCCAGAAAGTGTGTTG
>NC_142942.1:20036234-20038734 GCF_046866305.1 Octopus bimaculoides | reverse complement strand
CTACATCAGTGTAGGCGTGGCTGCGTGATTGAGAAATTTGCTTCGCAATCACGTGATTCCAGAGTTCGATCTCGTTGTACGGCACATGTGATTTCCATGACTTCGAGTAAGAGAAATGGTTTCTGAGAGAAATTTGGCACCAGAAACTGATGTATTTTCAACAAATCACACTTTATTTATTCCTCAGTCTTTCATTTTGTTAACTTCACAATAAAGCACCATATCTACAAAGCACCATTCTTCTGTATCATACATACATATATACATACACACATACATACATACATACATACAGAACCCACAGTATGATAGATCCCATAGTCACTCATAATAAAAAGGAGTACTGGTGGAGTGTCCCCGTGAAGACCTCAATAAAATGTAAGCACAACAGACCTGCTATAATGATTTGGGATAGAGAAGAGAAACTGTGTACAGTTGTAGAAAACAGCTGCCCAGCGGATAACACAAAGCTGAAGATCAGGGAAAAAGGGAACACCTACGCTGAACTATTGAGAAACCTGCAGTTACTCTATCCAGATTACAAGTTCAGGTTTATACCTGTAATTATTGGAGTTCTGGGATATGTAACACGCTGCCTAAATACCGATCTTGAGAAATTAGGCTTCTCAAAACCATAGAGAAGAAAGCTGATTCGAAGACTACAGGTCCAATCCATCACTGGAACTGTAAAAATCTGTAAAACTTTCCAGAAATTTAGCATTGAAGTATGTCCATACAGCTACATGTCTAGACATGCAGCTATATGCATGAGATTACATACATAAAACAAAGTATGCAACTATTGCACATACACACACACACACACACACACACACACACACACACAAAATACCCTGTTGCTGATGTTGAAATTCCAATGAAGGCGCCTCGGATCTAAGTTAGAAACCGTCTCTTTCTCTATTGGCAAGAAATATTGAAATGAAACTGAATAATAACATACAAATGTAGGTACATACATATATTCGTATATGCATACATACATACATGCATACATACATGAATGCACACGAGCGCACGTATATAAATGCATATATCGATACATATACATACGTACATAAATACATATATACATAAATGCATGCAGCCACACTTATAAATACGTAAATACATCCGTACGAATACATGTACATGTGTACATAAATATATGTGGATGTGTATGTATCTGTTTATATACGTGCATACGTGTGCGTGTGTATGTGCGTGCGTGAGTGAGTGAGTGTATTACATTTTATCAGGATTTCTCACGGATATTTCCACATTTTTTAAAGAAAAACATCGGTGATATTTAAACTACAACGGTGGATTCTCTGCTAAACTACCCCATACCCCATTGCAGATTTTGTTCAAATTTAAGCCGCAAACTCTTCTAAAACGATAAATATTATTTCAAGACATTTATAGATTAAACTATCATGGATGTTATGTTACGGTAGACATCCCTCGAAATTTTCACTTTGCAATTACCTACAGCCAAACAACTGCTCCGAGCAACAATATCTATTCAGTATGGTTGGTTAATCGGAAAATTTGGAATTAATGCGACATTTATTACCTTTTGTTTTAAAGAATTTGAAGTAGTTGCTCTGCTAGAATTTTTACGCACACGCTATTGTAAATATTTTTACATTTTCACTCGCACATACACACACATATTCAAATATTCATATATATATATATATATATATATATATATATATATATATATATGCTCTTTTACTCTTTTACTTGTTTCAGTCATTTGACTGTGGCCATGCTGGAGCACCGCCTTTGGTCGAGCAAATCGACCCCAGGACTTATTCTACCGGTCTCTTTTGCCGCTAAGTTACGGGGACGTAAACACATCAGCATCGGTTGTCAAGCGATGTTGGAGGGGGGGGGAACAAACACAGACACACAAGCGTATACACACACACATACATACATATATATATATATATATATATATATATATATATATATATATATATATATACATATATATACGACGGGCTTTTTTCAGTTTCCGTCTACCAAATCCATTCACAAGGCTTCGGTCGGCCCGAGGCTATAGTAGAAGATACTTGTCCAAGGTGCCACGCAGTGTGGGACTGAACCCGGAACCATGTAGTTCGTAAGCAAGCTACTTACCATATAAATGTGTGTGTGTGTGTGTGTGTGTGTGTGCCCTTATGCTCACTATATTGCTTTATTCTTTGTGTCAAAATGTCTCTTTACTATTTAAATGAAAAAAGACATCGCCTTCCAGACTTCCAGAGTTCTTAAAAATCGTCTGAAGATCGTCAACGTAAAACTCAGAATAAATATTTAAATATCTAGCTTCTAATAAATTACATAACTACTCTCTCAATATCGAATACTATCCTTCCTTCCTTTTGGTTTCACGTACATCTTTATACACACAAAGACTATCATACATCTCATATCGTTCGTTCATCGTTGTCGACGATGATCAATGTCACCAAATGGGGGAAGTTGAGAC
>NC_142942.1:20031234-20033734 GCF_046866305.1 Octopus bimaculoides | reverse complement strand
TGTTCTATGGTATTTGATATATCTGTATTTGTATTTGCTGCCGAATAAGTCTGCCATTATAAACTGTTGACGAACAGACAGCATCTCTGTTTGGGAACAGCCCTGAAAGGTTCAGCCTACTCATTTTATATGCATACATACATGCATACACACACACACACACACACACGGAGTAAGCACATAAATGTGCAACAAGGTGGAAAAAAGAGTACTCAAATACCAGAGGTAGAGTAATATGCTTTATTTAAAAGCAGCAGAAATATAACAAAAAATTGTTACTCGGAGTTTCACGTTCCCGTTCATCGGACGGTTTTGTTAGAAAATGTGTGAAATGATGAGGGATTTGCGTGCCATAATCAAGATGAACAGATAAGACATGGATAAGAGAAAATTAAAGTCGCGATAGATAATCCTTTCTACTAAAAGCACACGGTCTGAACTTTTTTGGTGGGGAGAGGGGTACTAGTCGATTACATCGACCCCAGTGTTTCATTGGTACTTAGTTTATCGACCCCCGAATGGATGAAAAGTAAAGTCGAGCTCGGCGGAATTTGAACTCAGACCGTAAAGACGGACGAAATGCCGCTAAGCATATTGTCCGGCGTGCTAACGATTCTGCCAGCTGGCAGCCTTTAAGCCGTGGTAATGAGATGGCATCGAAAGCGCTACAATGGAGGAAGATGAAATGGGACAATTAGGAAAGTAAACATAACGTGGGCAAAGAGCTTGGACGAACAAAGACCAAGAGAAAGATGAGATTAAAACTTTCCAGTTTGGCTCGAATGAAATATCCTAAACCAGCAGTTCTCAATTATGGTCCATAAAGGATTTTTGGGGGTCCATGCAAATAAAATATTAGATTGGAGACACACAGTAGTATATCAACGGTCCATGAAAAAATGTATTCATTGCAAGAAACAGGTAAGTTTCTTTCTCTAAGGTTTTACATTGTTTAACCTACGCAAGTTAACGTGTGGAAAGCCAAATAGGAATTTGGAAAGAAGTATCTATAAAACTAGTTTTTAAGCATCGAATGGCTACGTGGTCCATCGGAATAAATAGTTATCAAAGGGCGTCATAAAAAAAATGGTTGAGAACCTCTGACCTAAACCAATATATGGCACTATCAGTCGTTTACCTATCGGTAATGGAAAGGAAACTTGAAGCGTGTTAACACGAGACGGTAAGGTTTAATACTAGGCATAACATATAAAGAAAGATGAAAACAATTGGTTAAGAAATGAACGAAAGCAGACGATGTTGTTACAACTTTGAAATATAGGAAAATGGAGGTGGGTGGCACACAAAAACAAGAGAAAGATAATTGTTAGATAGAAATCTAGGAATGGCAACCAAAGGCGGGAAAAAGAAGGCGAAGAAAGCCATGGAAGAGCGAAACGATATAGACAAATACTGAAGCATTACCAACTGGCGACATCAAACGATAGAAAGAAAAGCAAAACCGACGATGCTGTGCCGAGGCTTTCATTCTGTAGTGGATCTACGCTGGTTGACAAAGAGAGAAATTAACAACGAACCTTGGTGGGTCAATTCCCACCTAAGCCGTTCAAAAGACCCAAATTCACAACGAGACTCTTACAAGATAACTGTATATAATATATTTCTACATATAATAATGTATATTTATATATAAAGAGGATTTTACTACGTAAGAGACATCAGCTCTCTCTTTTGTCTTTGTGTCTCTTTCACCTTTCTCCGTCCTCCTCCCTGCTCTTTCCCCTCTCACGTTCCCACACCCCCTCTTTACTTTCGTCTTCTTCTTCTTCTTCTTCTTCTTCTTCTTCTTCTTCTTCTTCTTCTTCTTCTTCTCTGTCCTCTCTCTCTCTCTCTCTCTCTCTCTTTATGTGTCTCCCTCTCTCTCTGTCTCTCCTTTTTTTTCAACTTCATTCTTTGGATTCTTACTTTCTTTCTCTTTTATTTTCATCTTTCTTCGTCTGCCTTTTTCTACCTTCGCTTTCTCTCTTCTATGTCCCTCTTTCTCTCTCTTTCTCTTTCCCGCTTTGTCTCTTTCTCCCTCTCTTTGTCTCTCTTACCCTTTTCGTCTCTCTCTCTCTCTCTCTCTCTCTCTCTCTCTCTCTCTTTTCTCTGTCTTTATTCTTCTCTCCCTTCTTTTCTCTATTTAAACACTTTTTCTCTCTCTTCCTTACTATATGCCTGGTTCCTTCCCCCCTGCTGCTCCCCCTCCTCCCCTCCTTCTCCTCCTCCCCTTTCTTCCCATTCTATCATCTTATCTTTTTTCTCTCTGTCTTTTCCGAGTTCTGCACTGATCGATGTAACACAATCCAGCTGTGACCATCCCCTATTGTTCATTACTTTATATCCGTTGTCACTTCACAACAACCGCAACAAACGCCATATTTGTTTTATTTATCGAGTGAAACAATTTCACAAGTTCCAGCTTTTCTGTTTATTCTTCTATGACACCGACGGCGAATAACAAACGTTGTTAGTTACAGCCGACCACTGACTGGCTCAC
>NC_142942.1:20001234-20021234 GCF_046866305.1 Octopus bimaculoides | reverse complement strand
TTATAATAAAAGCAATTTTACATTGATGCGACTGGTTACTCCATACTTTTGTAGAGCACAAATTTATTATTCCTTAACAAGAATAGTGCTGACAGTGACCTCGATAATGAATTAGCTGGCTAAAACATTGAAGCCACTATCACTACTATTCTCGTTGAAGAATAATATATATATTTATATATGTATGCATGTATGTATGTACGTACGTATGTATGCATGTATGTGTGTATGTATGCATGTACGTACGTGTGTATTTATGTAAGTATGTAGGTATGTACGTACGCATTATGTACGTATGTACGAAAGTACGTATGTATGTATATAAGTATGCATGTATGTATGCATGTACGTATGTATATATGTATGTTTGTATGGACGTACGCATGTATGTACATACGTAAGTATGTATGTACGTACGTATATATGTATGCACGTACGCATGCGTGTACGTAGTATGTATGTACGTACGTAAGTATGTATGTATGTATGTATGTATGTACATACGTACGTATGTATGTATGTACTACGCATGTATATACGTAAGTACGTATGTATGTATATATGTATGTATGCATGTATGTACGTACGTATGTACGTACGTATGTACGTACGTATGCATGTATGTACTACATATGTATGTATATATGTACGTACGTATGTATGTACGTACATGTGTGTGTACGTACGTATGTATGTATGTACGTACGTACGTATGTATGTATGTATATATGTATGTAAGTATGTATGTACATACGTACGTATGTATGTATATACGTATGTATGTATACATGCAAGTAAGTATACATGTACGTCCGTATGTATGTATGTATCTACGTATATATTTACGTTTGTATGTATGCACGTATGTATGTACCCTACCCGTTTTGTAGTCTGCGTTCCCGTCTCCTCATTTCGTGATAGCCAGTGAGTGTGAGTATTTCCCCCACTCCGTCCGGACGTGGGGGAAATAAATGCTCCACAGAAACCGATAAACCGATCCTATAATTCAGGGAGGATCATTATCCTATCTATCTTTGAACATAAGTCTGATTTATCGTGATACAATCTTGCAAACCTCCCTCCCCACCTACTTGTACTCATCTCGCTCCTTGGGAGGTGTCCTGGACATCTCATCGCTACCATTTCTCTCATCGCAGCTCCAGCTGGTCGTTCTCTCTCCCTCTCTTCCCAAATGTGAGTAGCCATGCAGTTTCCCCCATAAGAAGCTGCTCTGCTCCTCACTTCCCCCATTCTCTAACTCCGTCGTTCCTTAGCATAAAGCCGAAATTCTCCCTCGAGGGGTCTTAGTCGTGCGAGCCGCGTTGTGACTTCGACAGCGCAGGATGGTATGGTGGGGTTGGGGTGGGGGTGGGGGGAAAGCACCCAGTGTACTCTTTGAAGTGGTTGGCATTAGGAAGGGCATCCAACAGTAGAAACTCTGCCAAAGTAGACAACTGTAGCACGATGCAGTTCTTGAACCCATCGAATCTTGTTAAACGGTCCAACCTTGGTCTTAAGTGATGATGATGATGATGATGACGACGACGATGACAGTGATGATGATGATGATGATGATGACGACAGTGATGATGATGATGATGATGATGATGATGATATCTGTGTGTGTGTATCTATGTAGCTGATCGTGTGTCTGTGTGCTTGTGTCTGCAGGACACACGAAGATAAAGGGAGTAGACGCTTGCATTCGTATACACATAAATATACATTTGTGCGTACGTCTGTAATGTATAGATGTGTGTGTGTATGTGTGTGCATGCGTGTGAGTGTCTGTATGTGTGTGCATGCGTGTGAGTGTGTGTACAGACAGAGAAAGATAATAATAGATAGATAAACAAACAGACACAGATAGACAAACAGAATGATAGACAGACAGATAGATAAATACACTTGCATAATACATACGTACATAATACAGACAAATATTAAGGGCTAGTAATTAACTGAAAGCTATTCGCAATATATATAAACCTCAAGGCGGTATTAAACGTCGAATAACAGACACACACACACACACATTGTATGTCTATGTATGTGTATACACGTTTACATATACAAACACACGTATTCATATCTAAACACACCCGTGTCTCTGTGTGTGTGTGTGTAATTTCTTGTTGATATCGTATGCTTGTCTCCCCTTTTTTTCTTGCCCCTTATCAACTTTCATTACTCAGTCTGCTCTCTTATAAACCCTTTATCGTTTCATATCCTGTCTCTGTCACAGTCACACGGCCTCCCACTCCTTCTTAAACGCCTTCTTTCTTTCTTTCTTTTCTTTCTGTCTACTCTTTTCCTTTTCCTTTCCCTCGTTTTTTCTTCTCCCCCTCTTACTACTCTGCACTCACACTCCACTGCTTTCTATTTCCTCCCCTTCTCATTGCCATTTCTCCCTCTCACTCTCACTCTCTCTCTTGCCCCGTTCCCCGCCTCCCTCTCTTAAACAATCAACGGTTATTTCCTTCCTTTCTCCAAATCACTTACTTCACCAAATCACCTTCTCCTTTTCCTCCCTCAGTGACTCATACTCTTTTCCCCTCTCTCTCTTCGTTTCTCATAGCACACTAGCTAGGATTAGGTCGACGACACACAAAAGCAGGTACTTGCTTAGCTGCAGTGGTTGAGCAGGCAGAATATATAGATATATATATTTATATTATATATCATATGTATATATATATGATATATAATATATACGCATACAGGAATTAAAAAGAACAGGCCAAACCAATCTCCCTCCCCCACTGTGACTATTACTCCTTCCTTCACGACACAAACCGCCAGTTTTGAGTGAGTGCGGACGGGAATAACCAACTGTCCGTGTATGTGTGTATTTGTGTTATAAGCAAGCCATACACACACCATACCACATCACATTTAGACTGGATTAGACACACTACTACCCCTGTCATCCTAGTGTCCGTATGTGTATTAGTATTATAAAAGACACACACACACTGGAATAGAAATATTCTACCCTTACCACCAGAACTAAAATCTTGTCAAAGACAGAATATTGGAAACTTCATTTAAATTACTCCGGTTAAATTATATTCTGCAAGGAAGGAAAAACAGAATTATTTTTCTGAATTTACTTATTTTCTTCTTCTTCCACAACAAGGATTATTATTATTATTACTTATTACCGTGGATTTACTTGCTACGAAAAGACAGGAAGATCTACTCCACACATTCAACTACACGATTCTTTCACCAACCTTCTGTTTTCCCTTCTGTACCATTTATATATAATATTATAAGTAAGTTTATAAAACTAGTCACTAATTCCCTTTCTTTTTACTAAAATAAGTGTAAAATTTATTTTGTTTATTTTGAAACTTCAAAAAGACCCCTAGTTAATAAGAAGCCCGCTACCCCATATCTATTTAATCTTTTAGAAAGATAAATTTTTAATTCCTTGGTTTGTATTTATACCCCACTTCAAAATATTTAAAAAATATTAACAGAATCAAACATCCTCCTAGATCTAAGTTCTTCACTATTTCTAAGAAAAATCAGATTTAAAATATAAATGTAAAATATATGCTATAAATATATAATATAATATACTAATAATATAATTGCATTTCCTTATCTTAAACCATCAATTTGTTGTGTGATTCTTTGTATTTTCTGTTTCTCTTTCTTCATCAACTTTTCTAATATTTTATTGATATTTAGCCGAAAGAATATAGGAAGAAAATCCCTTTTAAGGCGAGCTAATCCCTTCTTCTTCTAGTTTGAAAAATAATCCCCAAACACTTTTTTAAAAATATATATTCTAGTGAAGCCCCTACACATATACATACAAAGAAAATATATAAACTCAGTTGTTTAATTGTGACTCTTTTACTCGTCACCACAAACGTCTTTAGCACCTTTATCAGCTCGCATCTGTTCTGGGTGTGTATATTAATACATCTGAATATATCTGTATATACACATACGTCCATATATATATATATATATATATATATATATATATATATATATATATAATATTCTAGCTACTTTTCCCTAGTTTTCTTATATTCTTCGTTGTATATCTCTTTATTTTCAATCCGTCTCTAATCGTTTAATTTCCCCCCTTCTCCGATTTTTCTGTTTAAAACAAGCATCAAAATATTTCCGCTTTTCTAAAATATAATTCATATATCTCTCCAGTAAGGAAAAGGAAGCCTTTAAATTCCAAAAAAAGGGGAGAACCATGGGTTGTGCTGTGAGTAGTGTGGACAAGGCTGCCGCCGAGCGGTCTAAGGCCATTGATAAATCATTGAGAGCAGAAGGAGAACGATCTGCCCGGGAAGTTAAATTACTATTGCTAGGTAAGTAAACGTTCTTAATTATTATTGTTCTTGTTATTCTAAGTTCACATCCCGTCTTCATCGTCTTGACTTTTCATTGTTCCGGGGGCTCGTTTAAAATAAAGTACTTGTGTCGAGTATCGCGATCTGGAGTAGCTGAGTCGGTTGAGTCGCAGACATATGCTTGCTGTATTTAAGCTTATGTTCTGAGTTCAAATCCCGCAACCGATGTAACTTTGTTTTTTCATCCTCCAGGGATTGATAAAACAAAGTACGAGTCAAACACTTCGTCGATATGATATTCCTATAATTCGTCATCGATGTGGATAGAATTATAATAGAAGACGCTATTGTATACGTATGCCTACTAAACCCTTTACCTTAAACTTGTTACACAGTATACTTAGAACCGTTATTATTAAAATATTTTCAGGATCGATTTTACCTTTCATATTTCCGTGATCGGGACGATATTATCGAGTACCTCAACCCTTAATCAAAATGGGAGGTTTGTGCCTATATTGGGGGTGGGGGGAAATCATTATTGTTATTAGTCTTTTAATTAGGTCCTTTCTTGGTTATGAGTTCAAATCTTGCCAAGATTTACTTAGCTTTTTATCGTTCGGGCTGTAGGTAAATAGGTACCCAACCAGTTACTGAGAGGGCAGGGATTGATTAATCAACCGAATCCCTTCCCCTTCAAAATTATAGGGGCCGTCTTTCACCATTTGAAATAAGTGTCGTTGTTGTTGTTGTTATTAGTTCCCTATGGCTTTCCGTATATAAGTTCGAATTTCACCAAGGGGTCAGCTTTTCTCTCTTCACCCCTATCCGGTGTCAGTAAACGAAGTCCCTACCACCTTGTAAGCAACCAGGTCTCTACATTGTAGCTAGATTTGCTAGAAACAGCAGCCAACTCTTCAAGTCACACCCTACTACTTAGAAAAAAGGAAATTATATATGTGCATTAGCTAATGTCATCCGAGGTAGTCACGGCTGGAGCACCTTTGATCGTAGGTCAACTTGATCTGGGTCAACACGGGGTTGAACAACAACATCTGTAACGCATCAGTCAACCCTGTCTGCTAGAAATAGCACCCGAAATGTCCACCAAATTACACAACTCGATCAGAATCGACCTGTGGTTTAAACAACATTCTTGTTTGTAGACCTGTTGGTGAGCGCCGGGTTGTAGCAATAGTAATAATAGCTTCCGGCTTGTCATCTCAACGACCTGGTTTCGATTCCCGGCTGTTAACATTTTGCCCTTTTAGTTTTATGCCAGCACGGTGTGTGTGTGTGAACTAAAGAGAGGTCCTTTGTTCTGTGGATCAGCATACTAGTAATAACAGCCAGATCTTCCTCAAGTCACATACTCCTGTCTTTAAAAACAAGGAAGGACATATAACGTGGGAACTAGTTGCGATCTGCGTCAGCAAAAAAGTTTTCAGTGAAGCTAATTCAGTTTGGATACCCCACGGCATACAAATAGACGAACTTAACGAAGTCTATTATATTTAAAATATGACAAGATGGTCGAGGGTGGAACGTCTGGATGATGACTCGGGACTAACCTGGAGCTATAACAACACTGCTGCCGATGCTTATCAAAGACTTATTATAGTTAGAGACAGATGTCGTAGGTTGTCTAGCAGTGCGATTCTTGGGTAATCTTTGACTATAGCTGTCCGTTTTCACTTCATTAAACTTGTTGCTTGATTCGTTGTATTTTCTCATCTTCACCTGTTCTACCATTTGTTGTAAAGAAAAAAAGACAGGTTAGGCCCATTGGGGTACGTTGTTGGGTTCAGCTTGATTTTTTTTTTCTCTTTTTGTGCGTTCTTTATTTTTGTTGTTATTGTATAATTATGACATGTTAACCTATCACACACACACATATATATATATATATATATATATATATATATATATATATATATATATAATATATATATATATATATAGTCTTAAGAAACATTCAAGGTGTGGTGATGATATACGCAAACTAGGTTTCGATTCTTGGGTGCAGCGGTCAGTCATATCGTTATAATTTCCTTTAAGGAAATACGTCACAAATTCATAATATATCTTAGTAAATCGTTCTTTAAACCTCAAGACAGTGCTGATACTGTAGTGCTATGATCAAAATTGTCCTATGATCCGTGGCCATCTCGGTATAGTTATTATGCTATATACAATTACCTGTTCTCTTTTCTTTAACGAAGTTCCTTGTTGGAACCGGTTCCGTTATTACCTTTAATGCCTCTATTGGCATGTATGAACACACAACGTCATGTTGTCTCAGAATCTGTGAAAATTTACCGAATTATCGGCAGACAGGGTTACTACTACTAACATATGCACCCGTTTCAAAATTTAAGCAAGAATTCGGGGTAGGCTTTGTGGAACTGGGGTAGGTTTAATAAACTAACCCTTCTTATATATAGGGGACTTTATGGCTATATTATTTATTATTGTTTGTATTAGTATTTTAATTATTCAATTGATTAAAAAGTACTAGGTTGGTACTTTTGTCGAGCTAATCAACCATTCAATTAGACACGAAGCCCCAAATAATGGTTTTGTATTTAATTTAGAAAATAATTACCTGAAAGGCTAAAAATCTAAACAATATTCCATTTACGGAAAAACCATATTTCTTTAAATTGTTGTTGCATGTGCGAAAAACCACCAAGTTATAGCCATTCTTTCGAAAATTTAGCTTCGAGAATAGCAAATGTTTTGTTAATATTTAAGAATTATATATTCAAGCTTCCAAAACAAAGAATTTCCCGAGAAATATCAGTATCTGCATCAATTTTATATAAGAATATTTTATAGAAATATAAAATTTAATTCCTCACAAAACGGCTTTATTAGAATGAAGACAGATTCTGTCTGAAATATTTGGTTTTTGTTTTCCACATGCCGCTAAACCAATTTATTCTACGTTGAACGATTTCTATTAACTAAATTAACCCTCGCAGATCTCTTTTAATTTCCTCAAATCCTATCGTTTATTTTAAATATAGAAATATTCAAATATTCCTCAAATATTTCGAATAAATAAATCGACAATATATTTGCATAAACAATTGTCTTCAAAATGTCTATGAATTATTTATCCATTTCATGTATATTAATATATACCTGAATTAAAGTGTGTGTATGTATATATATATATATATATATATATATATATATATATATATATATACATACACACTTTGTGCATTCTATATCATAGAATAGTATTAAAAGCAGCCACGTAGTGATTTTCGAGTAAATAATTCCCAAAATACTGCTACAAGAGAGACCATATGTTTTCAGTTCTTACATTTGGAACCGTGTCGTCTTTTAACTATTTTATTTTGTTTATTTATCTATTAATTTGTGTTTAATTTACGTATATTACTATGTAAAGGGGGGTGAGTGGAGGTGTTCGGACTCGCCTCTATTTATTTATTTATTTTGAATATTTTACGTGTCGGCTCTGTTGCTGTTTGGTTCTATATTCTCTTCATAATTTGTCTACACACATTCACACACACACACACACGCAAACCCGCACACACTCTGACAACTGAAATTTTTAAATCCTATTTTGTCGGTTAAAGCGAAAAGTCTCAGAACTCTTAATCTCTCTCTCTTTCTCTCTCTCTCTCTCCTCTCCTTCTCACACACGCATTATTCTCTTTCTCTCCTCCCCTCTCTCTTTTCTAAACCCTTCCTTACTCCCTCCACCCCTATTATTCCTATTCTCCCACCCCAATTCCTTCCGCAATACCTCTCCTTAGCTACTCCCTCTCTTTCGCCCACATCCACCTTCCTACCCAAGTTGCGTCAAGTATTTATTCCAGCCACTATAACAATAAACACACTGACCACTCAGATAGGTTCAATTGGGAAGCTGATACGCATTCAGGGTAGGTTGGTTAGTCGGGTAGGTATGCAGGAGAACACGTTAAGTCTTGTCTATTACATCTGGAGTATGTATGTATGTATAAATGTATGTATGTATGTGCAGTTATTGCATCAATGTATTGCTTCTGCGTCTATATAATATATGCGTGGGTATATATATATATATATATGTATATGTATATATATGTATGTATATATATGTATATATATAAACTGAAGGATCACTCTGTTTTAAGTAGGGTATAATACACACACACACACACGCACACACACACACACACACACAATATGATGGTTTATAACTTTATGTTTGTGGGCGTGGGAACAATATTAACTGTTAATGCATGCATGTACACTGCGTATAATACTATGAGTATTATGTATAGTGATTTCACTAGTGTGTATGTGTGTGTGTGTGTGTATATAGGGATTGCGTTACTGTATGTGTGTTATCTGTTTGTGTGTATGCGTGCAATGCTCAAAAGACTGTAGCTCTTAATAACTACGTTTATGTTTGTACGCGTTAGAAGAATCACACACACACACACACTCATAGTGATCCCTGCAAACAATTAACTGTTGGTATGTGTGTTTGTGTAGTGATGGTAGTCGATATACGTATATCTGTGTGTGTGTGTCAAATATTTTAACTGTTGCTATGTCTGCGTGTATGAGAGAAAGAACATTGTGTTGCTTCTAATACGAAGAGGCAAGCTTAAATTATTTAAACAGCTGGTTGTCTTGGATTGACAAGGGCACCAAACTGGATAGGAGACATCGATTTACTAGTAATAGCAGTCAAATATCCCTCAAATTTCAGTCTCGTTTTAAATAATAAAAAAGAAAGGTAGGAAAAATGCTCTAGATAACGAAGTCTTGTTTATGTGTGAACCACCACCACACCATCAAAAACAGGCCCCTAAGCGGCTTACTAGAAAGAACAGTTAAATTATCCTCGAATCACATCTTATTGTCTTAAGAAGTAAGCTATGCAATAAAAGATAAACTGCTCTGTATGTGGTACGCTACCCAGCAAAATATAAGCTATTCAGCAGGAAGTACCCAGCTGGAGGTAATCTACCTCGCATGAGGTATGCGACTCAGGAAGAGGTAAGCTACCCAGGAGAAGGTAAGCTCTCCTGCAAGAAATAAGCTACCCAGCATGAGGTAAGCTAGTCTGTATCAGGTAAGCTACTCCGCAGGAGGTCGGCTATCCACAAGGTGTAACCCAAGAGGTACACTACCCAGCGTGCAAAGGGCACAATACGGTTTCATTCGCTGGTTAAAAACTATTTTTCTTTTGAAATTGATAATTGTTGTTGGTGGTGGTCGTGGTCGGAGTCCATCTTTTATTTGTTTCAGTTGTTGAACTGCGGCCATGCTGGGGCACCGCATTGAAGGGTTTTAATCAAACAAATCGACCCCAGTACTCGTGTTTTCTTTCTGGTACTTATTCTATCGAAGCCCTTCTGTCGAACGTAAATAAACCAACTCTGGTTGTCAAGCGGCGGTGGGAGTCACACATACTCATACAAATGTGTGTGTGTGTGTGTGTGTGTGTGTGTGTGTGTGTGTGTGTGTGTGTGTGTGTATATATATATATATATATATATATATATATATATATATCATTGTCATCATTTAACGTCCGTTTTCCATGGGTACAGGTTTGGCGGTTTGACAGAAGCTAGTCAGAAGACTGCGCCAGGATTTTTTCAGTTTACGTCTAGCAAATCCAGTCTAGCTGTAGTAAATGACACTTGCCTAAGGTGCCGCACAGTGGGACTGAACCTGGAACCATGTTCTTGGGAAGAAAGCTCCTTAACCACACAACCACGCCTGATAGATAGACAGATCGACAGAAAGGCAGAAAATGGATGAAACAAGTAAAGATACCTATAAACATTGACTAACTTTAGTCTAGTAAGAAAGAAGTACCTAGAAAATGTTTATTTCGAATATGTATATATTCATATATTCTATGTTCAAATCCTTCAGAGACAGGCTTTGTCTTTTTCTTTTTATCTTTCCTTTATGATCGATAACGTAATTTTCACCTATCTACCGATTCCATTGATTGTGGTCTTGTCTGCCACTCTCTGCTGCAATCAATGAGATCCGTTGAGTAAAAGATTCTACGTGGATGCACGATCTGGTAGAAATAATTGCCGAATCTTCTTCAAATCACAACTTACTGTCGTATCTAAAAACAAATCTTATTAGATGGTATAGTTCTAAGTCCACTATGCCTGAGAAAAACGACGGTGTGGTCATGGTGAGACCGTCTTTGATTCATAAGTTCGTCTGGTTGATCAGAACTGATCTGGTGTTTAATATAAAACGTTTGAGAGATTCGAGATTCTTGCAAGAGACCCGTCACCAACACTGACAGGACCGTGGCTTTTAGAAGTCAGTATAAATTAATATTCGGTATGTAAGAGTAAGAGACGAGATTGTATAAGAATCTGTGATGTTCATGCTTTTCCCAATGAGTATATTAGCTTATGCAGCAAAGTATCGCTGTGAAAGTAGTTTGGCATGGAGATGCAATCACATACAAACAGGGCTGGAAGGAACATGTTCTCTTTTTTATAAGAACAAGTAACGGTGAATATAAGATGTTGTGACGTTCATGTATTTCTCTGTATCGAAGAACTTTCTAAGATAATACAGTAAGAGAGATGAATCAGTTATTGCATCAAATCTCTTCGTTACGCAGTGAAGTAGCAATATGACCGGTGTGTGTATGTTATCACATTTATTTATACACCCAACACGTGTGTATGTGTGTATACATGCCTTATCTCATCACTTGATGTTGTTTAGCGCAAGGTTAATCACGATAAAGCAGGCCTATGATCAAAGAGTATTTTAGCGATGATCTCTATCTAATGTGTTCTTCATTTTTGAAACACCCACAACGTGATTTGGCTGTTATTTCTAACAGTTCGAGTGACCACGTAATAGCGCCTTCCTCGTCTCAGTCTCTCTCTTTCTCTCTTTCTCTTTCTTCCCCCTATTCGATCCATTATATGTGGGGCGAGGGGGGGGGGAAGAATGAAAGATCAAACCATTTCACTTCTCTCTACCAAATTCTCGGTATTATGAGCCAATATCAGAAATTGTTATCATTACTAGAACGGTAACAAATCCAAGTAGACTTTACCGGTTTCTAGCATTTATTGATCATTCCGTCAGTTGGACGAAAAAATAAAAGCTGTACCAGTCATACACGAAGGTTAATCAATCTACTACAGATGCCTTCCATCAATTTTGCATTATAAAATGGGAGAAATTATTCCATAATTGAAAAACACAGTCTGACCACATACACACAGACAAAAGCATGGATACACATACACACAGACAAAAGCATGGATACACATACACACAGACAAAAGCATGGATACACATACACACAGACAAAAGCATGCATACACACTTACACATATGTTCGTACAATAGCGAGAAAAACACACACAGGTGGTGTTCTCTCATTGTTTTAAAATCCTTCAGATGGCTAAAACGAACCAAAGAACACACAAGAGATGAAGCAACATACACACAAACACACAAATACATGCACAAAACACACATCCACACGCAATATGTCCACTTCGTGTGGCTGGTTTATTTCAAAACATAAACAGACTCGGCTAATAATAATAACTACTGCCGTGCCAAACCATGCTATAAGCCATGCCAGATGCTCTCACTTCTGTCTTGTTTGGTATCCATAAGTCACCAACTTCTATGACTCATACTCACACACGCACGCACGCACATCACCCTTCCCTCTCTCTATCTCTCTCTCTTACTATCACTCTCTTTCCCTCCCCTCTCTGTCACTATTACTCTCTCTCCTTATTACTCCGCCGTCTCTCTCCACTGTTGTTACCAATCTCCAAGCCGGTCGAACAATCTGCAATATCTCCTTTTTCTTCTTTTTAGCTTCTATTTCCTCTCATTTTTATTCATCCATTAATTTCTCTCCTTCTCTCTCGCTCTCTCATTCTACATCGCACCCACTCTACCCCGCCGACCCTCCTCCTCTGCTATCATTTTCACGGATGGATCAAGAAATTGGATATATTCATGTGCCAAACACTCTTAATGTTTTCATCCTTCATTGGACTCTTCTCTCTTTCTCCACTTCGTTCTGCTTTCATCGATTCTCCTAAACTTCCTCCCTTCTCTCTCTCCTCTCCCCCTCTCTCTCTTTCTCTCTCACACACTTCGTTACAACACCAAAATCTATCCACCGTTCTTACCAAACTCATTCTCCACTTCGTTCTGGTACCAAATTCTGTGTGTCTCTCTCTCTCTCTCTCTCTCTCTCTCTCTCTCTCTCTCTCTTTCTCTCTCTCCTTCTCGTGTCCCATTTTCTCTCCTCGTGATTACGAAACCAAACTCTCCCCTTTCTTTCCTAGGCCGTGACACTAAAACTCTCCTTTTTCTTTCGTTTTGTTAAATTGTTATAAAGTTTCGCTCTCCCCTCATTTCTTCTTGAATATGAAACCAAATTCTCCCCCTTCTCTCCTTGTCTTTGGCACCAAACCCTTCCCCCCTCTTGATTATGACTCCAAAGCGAAGGGACTTGACCTGGTGGTTAGGGCGTTATACTCATGACAGCCAGTTCGTGATTTCCATTCGCGAACCGTGCGGATGATTGAGCTCTTCAGCAAAACACTTCATTTCACATGCTGGCATAGGTAGCTGGTGTAATAGGATCCGATTAATCCAAGGACTGCATCGTGGTACAATGTCTACTTTGGCATGCTTGCTATAGCTGCATGTCTTTTCTAACGCCAACTGCTTAACAGCGTGGACTATGCTTTTTTTTTTTTGTGGCACCAGCACTAGTGAGGTTACCCTACAGCTTGCAAGACTACGAACACCGAAGGAGGTAGCTTTATGCTAGGAGATGAGGGTTTAAGGCAGTGTTTCTCAACCCTTTTATCCTTGAGTAACCCTTAAAATAAATTACATGTCTCAAGGAACCCCTGCACAAAAATTATATACCATATCTTTCTCATATTTTTTTCATCATAGTTCACGTGGAAAATATCATATACATACATATGTTGTTGTTTTTTTTTTGATAACATAAAAAGTTAGATAGGATGATGTCTATATTACAATCACCAATAATATGTTGTGCCTGTACTACGATCATGAAATTAGCATTAACTTATCTCACTCGTTCTCGCAGAACACTTAGGAACAAAAGACGCTGATTTAAGGTATGAAAGAAAGGGCCAGAATAGAACAGGTTTCTTGCTGTAGAGGAACGTACAGACGTGTGGCTTAGAGGTGTTGGACTCATTATTCTAAGATCGGAGTTTCGATTTCTGGATCGGTTGTCTTGAGCAAAACACTTTATCTCACGTTGCTCCTGTCCACTCAGTTGGCAAATATGAGTGAGTAATCCTGCGAGGGACTGGCGTCCCGTCCAGAATGGGGAGAATATATACACCACGGAAACCGAGAAACCGGCCCTATGTGACTCGGGTAGGATTTTTATCCTTCTTTTATCTGTAGAGTTCCAGGGTTACTTACAGTTTAGAAGAAAGGGTGGAAACGATCGGGTGGAGATGAGTTTCGGCGATACATCATCATCATCATCATCATCATTTAACGTCCGCTTTCCATGCTGGCATGGGTTGGACAAAAATATTGCATGATCCGTAGAATGTATTCCGAATATGGAAATAATATAGAGTTTTATCTTTTACTTGTTTCAAACATTTGATTGTGGCCATGCTGGGGCACCGCTTTGAAGAATTTTCGGTCGAATGGATCGACACCAGTACTTATTTTTCATGTAAGCCTGGTGCTTATTATATCTTCCTCTTTTGCCGAACCGCTACATTACGGGATCTAAATACACCAACACCGGTTGTCAAGCTGTGGGGGACGGACACACACACACACACATACATGCATATATGTGTGTGTGTGTGTGTGTACGTACAAACACGACGGCTTTCTTTCAGTTCCCATCTACCAGATCCACTCTCAAGGCTTTGGTCGGCCCGAGGCTACAGAAGATGATACTCCTCAAGGTGCTACGCAGTGAGATTGAACCTGGAACCATGTGGTTGAGAAGCAGGCTTATCACTACTCAGTCACTACGCATATTCACAAAATAAAATTGCATGTGAGCCCATGTATATACCTGTATGTGCATATTAGTCTTTATGTATGTGTGTGTATTACATATGCAGTGGAGGCCGCTTATTATAATCACAGATAACATTATCAAGCCGTTATCAAAATCAACGTCCCGAACATTTTATTAACGTAACGTTATCTCGCAGTCGTTATCAAAAATGCCTCGTCTCAAAGTGATCACAATAAGCGGTCTGCACTCTTATCTATTATATGTGGGTAGAGTCTGTTTGTCTCGTACGATTTAAAGTTTTCCAATAGTTGTTGATCTCGTTGTCGCTGTTTAGTCGTTAATATTTGAATTTCATTTCCACCTTATTCTCCTGCCACTCCACTGCCTCTCCTCTTACTTTTCCTCCAGTTCTCTCTGTCTTTCTTCCACCGCCAGCAACACCTTTAGCGAGTGTGGCAGGTGTAAAACTAAGAGATGAAACTGCCTGACAGATATATAAGGTTCGCTCTTAACCATACGACCCCCACCGCCACCACCACCACCACCACCGCTGTGTGAGCATCTATGTTTGTGTCTGTATATAAATGTGCGTGTGTATGTATGTGTGTATATATATATATGTATGTGTGTGTGTGGTGCGTGTACTTTTTTTATGTATAGTCATGCTCTACACACAACACACTCTGCCAATTTCTCTTATCCAATCATAAACCGGTGTGAACAAGTTCAAATGTATATAATTTTATACCCAACAGCTGTTTCCCTTAAGCCAAACCGCTAGAAATAGCAGCCAACTCCTTTGATAACAGCTCATCTAATGCTGCCCTTGATTCTGATACAAACTTCTCAGTTTAAAATGATCCGAATGTAAATCTTACTTCAAACTTCGATGTTAATTTATGTTCCAAACACCAGCTTTTAATAATGATAACATTAATTTAAACCCTTTTGTTACCATATTTCTGTTGACATAAATTGCCTTTGTTTCAAGTAATTTTGTAAAATAATGAAGAATTTCGTAAAATAACTTCTGTCATTATTAAGTTGGTGTTTGGAACATATTTTGATGCAAGGTTTTAATTTAGAGCTGTCTAAAACAGGATGTTGTATCCTAAGGTTGTAGGCACTTTCAGGTGGGTTGATATATATAAAAAAAGGGTTAATAAATTCTTCATAATAATAAAAAAGAAATTGAAATAAACATAGTGTAATTTCAACAGAAAAACCTTATTAGATTTCTTCCAGCCACTTGAAGGTTTTGAAATCTTCACCAGATTATTTTCCAAGACAATAAAGATCAGCACAGACGAAATGTCAACGATCTAGTCATATAACTTTAAATATTTGTAACTTTATTAATTTCTAGAACAAAATGAATGCGATTTTCATCACCAGCAAACTACAGTCTTTGAAATTAATCTGGTGAAAATTTAAAGACCTTTTGAGAAGTTGGAAGAAATTAAACAAGACCCAATTGAAATATAACAAAAGGCTAAACTCATCCAACTGCCTATAATCACGTATATCGCTGTATCTTAATTAAACAAAGGCAAGGTGATAACGGCTGGTTTACCTTTGATCACAGGGTAACGCAAATCTGTTTAGAGACTGCGATAAACACGGAGGACAGTTCTTTCTTTAGGGCCTGTCCAACAGAAAGAGGGTAAAGCGGGGGAATCTGGCGAGTTTGGGTCAAAACAAACATCAGCTGTTTCTTGTACAAGATGAAGCAAACCTATGGTCTGAGTTGTTCCGACCACGACCATCCCTCGTTTTTTTCAGCAGTAATGCAACCCAGATTACCAGACTACATTATGCAATGTGTCCTTTGAGACATGGTTGGTGGGGAGACTAGTGGAGGCGCAATGGCCCAGTGGTTAGGGCTGCGGACTCGCGGTTTCGATTCCCAGACCGGGCGTTGTGAGTGTTTATTGAGCGAAAACACCGAAGAGCTCCACGAGGTTCCGGCAGGAGATGGTGGCGAACCCTGCTGTACTCTTTCACCACAACTTTCTCTCACTCTTTCTTCCTGTTTCTGTTGTACCTGTAATTCAAAGGGTCAGCCTTGTCACACTTTGTGTCACGCTGAATATCCCCGAGAACTACGTTAAGGGTACACGTGTCTGTGGAGTGCTCAGCCACGTGTACGTTAATTTCACGAGCAGGCTGTTCCCTTGATCGGATCAACTGGAACCCTCGACGTTGTAAGCGACGGAGTGCCAACCAACAACAACGGTGGGGAGACTTAGTTGTTATTACTAGCAAGTCGAATGATCACATAGAAAGTTCACTTTGGGGAGTTAGGGAGAGAGTTAGATGGAAACTGTGACTGTACCGCTTGTGTTTGCTTGTGTATGTGTATTTACAGGTGACTCTATGTGTATGTGTTTGTTGCAGCTTATATTTAAACTTAATTACACCTGAACCGTTTCCACCTTACTCCTCCTCTCCCCCCTCTCTCCCTCTTCTCTTATCTCATACCTCGTCTCCTCTCCCCTTTCACCTTTCTTTTCTTATCTCTGTTCTCCTTCTCCTCCTCCACCCGTCCTATAATTATCCTCCCCCTCAACCCTCTAACTGCCCCCCTCTCTACAAAACCAAAAGACACACCACCACCCTCCTTCCGATACTGATTTCAGCAGGAAATACCTCTTTCCTTTTTTTTTTGCCCGTCCATCCGGTTTTACAGATGTTTACAGCCGACCTTACCATCACACCACCACCACCATCGCTGCCACAAACACCACCACCACCATCATCAGCATAATCATCATAGGCATCGCCACCACCATTACTTAGATATTAATAGTTCCAACGCCTCTTTAAATCACCGAATATCATGTCCTGCGAGCTAACAAAGGGCGCCTCTGCATGGTCGCGCGATTTGCTAAAAATAGCAGCCGAACCGTTTTACAAATCTCACGCTTACATCTATCTTATCAAAAGAAACAAAAAAGACAGGACACATTGGATAGTTTCAACATTTATTTATATATAGATGGAATGGTCATGAGTGGAACGTCTTTGATTATAAGTCTTCTCAATCAGAACTGACCTGTGATTAAACAGCAGCTGGGTCTGTTTCTGGTGGACTTTCTCTTTTACCATTTTTTTCTCTAGTTTTCTCCCCCCCCCCTCTCTGTCTCTTTCTTGTTTGTGTTTTTAAAGACAGGGAGGTGGGTGTCTGTGGGATAGAAGTGTGTACTCCACCCTTATTACACAACAGCCTTTCCCCCTTACTTCCTCTCTACCCGCCTCACCCCCTTAGTAACATTTCAATGAAACAGCTGACCCCACCCCCGACCCCCACAATTTAAGTAGATTAGTCAAAGAGAAAATGGCTGCTTAAAATGTTATCCTTGAAGCGAAGAAAGGCAAATAAACATGGTGGTAGTGGTGGTAGTGGTGATGTAATTGTGTTGTGATGACAACTTGTGATGGTGATGACAGTGGTGATGGTAATGGTGTAATTGTGTTTTGATGACAACTTGTGATGGTGATGATAGTGGTGGTGTAACTGTGTTGTGATTATGATGATAATGATGATGATGGTGGTGGTGGTGGCATTAGAGGAACTAAATGGTAGTGGTTGTGGTGATGATGTAATAGTTTTGGTTATGATGATGGTGATGATGATAATGATAACGACAATGCTGCTGATGGTGATTATGAAAGCTTATAGAATAAATGAACTAATTCACCCCAGCACACACACACACACACACACACACATCAGAAGAGAGAAAGTGATTTTGTGAGAAAAGCACCTAATTTAAGATCCCCTAATGCTAGGTACCTTATTACCTCTTCAAAGGTACCTTTTTCTTCAAAGAAGGCAATGATTATAAATGAGATCTTGTACTTGTCTTTTAGAATTTAAACCAGACATATCCTTCATTAAATATTCCACTCAATTTATGTTCAAACCAGCCAGCTCCAACCTCTCACACCTACCCTACAATGTCATTCAGAAAATAAACAATAACATCACTACAATGGCTGCTGCTGAAGTAATGCCCCCCTCCCAATATTTATTTTAACACAGTGTCCATAAAAGATGTTATCTTGGAACAAATATTGTTATAACTGGCCTATCAACATTGTATATACACAGAATATGATACAACAATGGCTATATTTCTATGTCATTCACCCAGGACAGTTAGCCACAGTTTGCACTGAGTATGCATTTCTGCTAAAGAGTTTTCAAAAGTAAAGAAACCTGTATAAAGTTATCTCCCTGTACGTGCCCCCTCTCTACTACCCAAATATCAATCATTGTAGAATAACTTTGTTTTTTGTGCATAGTTTTGGCTGTCCTTTTTTTTTCAGTTTAATTTTTTTATTTATTTTAAAGATTAAATCAACATTTACCATCTTTTGACAATTCTTTATTCAATTTCTAAGTTAATCTTCCCAAGAATTTAATTTCAAGAAAAGCTATATTTTCTCCAAATTAATGTGCAGTCATCTATGAATGGCTCTCTTAATTACTATTCCATCTTTTGTTATCAGTTTATTGTATTCTAATAATTCTTCATTAAACCAAGAAAGAATCTTTGAGACACAATGACTGAGTTAATGATCTCACCAAATAGCTTTGGCATTGCTCATTAAATTTGTACAAAATTGCAAGAATCTGAATCCATTCTTTTTTTGGTAAAAACATATCAACGGAAGCATAAAGTAAAAGACAGACAAATTCTTCTTTTCTTTTTCTATTCTCAAATCTCCAAAATGACTAAACTTGGTCATCCGTTAATATATTACCAAAAGTCTTTGATTAAGTTATCATATTCCTTTCTTTTAACATTGAATCTCTGTTCAAAACCTTTTAGCATTCAGATTACTCGGTCATATATATAATGCTTATTTGATCACATTGTTTTGAATTTGTCATGTACCATCTTGCACCATCAAATCAATGGACGTATGAAGTAAAAACAGACTAATTTTTCTTCTCTCTCATTCGTCACAACTTCATCTTTTTTCTCAAAAAAAATAGTGTATCTAAATGCACATACATATATATATATATATATATACATATATATATATATATATCATCATCATCATCATCATCATCGTTTAATGTCTGCTTTCCATGCTGGCATGGGTTGGACGATTTGACTGAGGACTGGCAAGCCAAAAGGCTGCACCAGGCTCCAATCTGATCTGGCAGAGTTTCTACAGCTGGATACCCTTCCTAACGCCAACCACTCCGAGAGTGTAGTGGGTGCTTTTATGTGCCACCAGTACGTAATATATATATATTCTTTTACTCTTTTACTTGTTTCAGTCATTTGACTGCGGCCATGCTGGGGCACCGCCTTTAGTCGAGCAAAATCGACCCCAGGACTTATTCTTTTTAAGCCTAGTACTTATTCTATCGGTCTCTTTTGCCAAACCGCTAAGTGACGGGGACGTAAACACACCAGCATCAGTTGTCAAGCGATGTTGGGGGGGACAAACACAGATACACAAACATATACACACACACCTATATATATATATATATATATATATATATATATATATATATGTGTGTGTGTGTGTGCATATATACGATGGGCTTCTTTCAATTTCCGTCTACCAAATCCACTCACAAGCCTTTGGTTGGCCCAAGGTTA
>NC_142942.1:19981234-19988734 GCF_046866305.1 Octopus bimaculoides | reverse complement strand
ACTACTACCACCCCTACTACTATTACCATCAACACTATTGCCTAACACCAAAAACCAGTACTAAAACCATCACCACTACTCCACTAACATTACCTCTACTACCACCATCTCCACCACCACCACCACCACCCTCCTATATTTCTTTCACTATTTACCATTTTTAGTTTGTCTTGCTTTGTAGTGGAGATTAGATTCTAGGGTGTCTGTTGCTTATGTCTTATACATCTGTGTAAATATATACGCAGCAGATATATACACGCACACACAGCTTATCCCCCCCTCTCACTCTCTCTCTCTCTCTCTATATATATATATATACACATAATACTGCTACCTCACCTCCATTACCATTTGTATATATATCACTACTTACCATTTTTAGTATATATATATATATATATATGTGTGTGTGTGTGTGTGTGTATATATATATATATATATATATATATATATATATATGCATACACATGCATATATTTATATAATATACATAATATTACAACTTCAAACCCCACCCCTTAACCCCACCCCATTACTATTAACCATTTTTAGTTACTTTTTACTTTTGTAATGAAGGTAGATTCTCATATATCTGTTGTTTCGAACTGGTATGGACATTATTTCATGCTTCGACTTGTCTTTTGGTTACCAACTATTTGTCTGTCTGTCTGTCTGTCTCCCTCCTAAAGGCTAGCTGCAAGCAGATGGTGTTTTTCATGTAGATTCATGACAACAATTTGTTTCTTTATTCCACATGCCAAGACCATTGTTAAACATTTGAATTTCTCTTATTTTGGTGGCAGCTGCTACAATGTTCATTTCTTAAAGAAGTAGTGTGTTGGTTGTATAATTCACTTTTTCTTCATGTCTAAGAAATTGAAATATGTACAGAAGTGAAAAATAGCTCTTTTTTTTTTTTTTTTTTTTCTCTCTCTCTCTTTTTCTTTTTTCAAATAACTCAAAATATTATGTTTATACAATCATATTTAAAATTTCATATTTTCACTGTATCTATAAACAAGCTGTTTCTGCATGTTTGTGCTTCATCAGTGTAAAGTATCATTTAGTTAATTCATTGTTTATTTATAAATTATATATTCAAGTTATTTCAACTTATTGTCTTCATACTAAACATGTAGAGAAGGATAGAGTAAGACAGCAAGAGAAAAACACAGAGGCAGAATCAAATATTCATTTGAGGATAAAAAGGACAGATAGACATTAGAAATAATGTTGGGATTAATCAGTTTGTGTTTCTTCATCTGCCAAGGCCAAACAATGAGACTCTTTAGCATTCAGCCCACTCTGTCAAACATAATACTTTTCAGCTTGTCTTGTATTAATCATGCATCATATCGCAGCTTCAAGATTTCAATGATGTAATTGTTTATTTTTAGGATGACAGTGTAAGGTGGGTGTGAGAGGTCTGATCTGACCAATTTGAATATAAAACATGTAGAATATTTGGACTGGATGTGCTAAAGGGTTAAATTCAATTGGCTTGGAAATTATTTCATGTTCAGCTTTTTCTCTTGGCATCACCCATTTTAGAGTATTCTAAGAGTATTTAGCATTGCAACCAGTCACATCTGGCTCCAATATTCTACTTGTTTTGTGTTCTAACTAGCTGTATCCAGCCTCTCACACCTACTCTGCAATGTCATTCTAAAAATAAACAATCACATCATTGAAACCTCAAAGCTATAAGATAATGCATAATTAATTCAAAACAATGTGAATAAATAATCATTATAATTGACAATCTGAATGCTAAAGGATTAAACGTGAGCTGGATATAAAGGCATGTGATTATATAAAGGCATGTGATTCATGGTAGCTGTTTGTCTGTGTGTTCCACATGCCATGACCATCCTGTTTGAATTTCCTCATTATGGTAACTGTTACATTCTTTCTTATAGAAGCAGTGTTTGGTTATTTTCATAGGATTTATTCCACTTAGTAATCTCTTGCTATTTAGTGATTAACTGAACCTTAGGGATTGTTTTTACCTCCCTCTCCCCATATTTTCATCTCCTCATTCTGTCTACTCTGTTGACAGTAACATCTTAGTTACCAAAACCTTGTGGCTCCAGTTGCCCCTCCCCCTGCCTCTATTACTCTTTAACACCACCTCCTCTTCCATCTTTAGCTACTTCCCACCAATATTACTACTACTACTACTACTACATTTATTAAACTCAGCTCCCCACCACCTCCACTACCACCTACACCCTGTCACATATACCCAGTTGCCATAACGACTGACAGTTCAATACCCTACTTCTACACTACTGACTCAAGATATGTGTAGTAACCTGTACACACCTGAATAGCTGTTATCCAGTACTCTTGATTCATGGTTTGTTATCCACCCTGTATCTACCTTAATGACTACCGTTGAGTCATTAGGGTAGATTCAGTCTTATCCTTTGTATAACACCCTTTTGATTGACATCTGTCTAGTACCCTGTATATGTACTCTAATGGTTGATTTCTTGTATGTTGAATACACCCTTGTACTCAAAGTGGTGCACATTCAGTATCTTGAATAGTAGGTTGACCTTGTGCCCTGAATAACACCCTTTACAACTTGTCATTTGTCTCACAACTCTGTGTACCCTAGGCCACCCATAAACAAACTGCAGCCTGCAGGACTTTCCAGATGACGCACCTAAACAAAGAAATTACTTTGACTTTTTTGTTTTAAATAATGCAACCTGCCTCGTGATGAGTCATGTTTCATACCTGTCTGCTTCTCAAAAAAGGTTGCCTATGCCTACCTCCAAACAACAGCCAATACCCTGTATGCACCCTAAGACCTGGGGTTTCTTCAGTACTCCATATATTTATTTACTTCTTCTTGTGGCAGCTTTCACCTGGGTTGGGTTGAACCATCTCCAGCTCATGAGTACCATATTTTAACATGTATAAGGAACCCCTTAATTTTGGGGTTTTAAAATTTGGAAAAAAGGTTTTGTAAGGGATTATAATACTATCCATGTATAAGAAACTCCCGTATTTTATTAACCTAATTTTTGACAAAAAAAAGGGTTCCTTATAAATATTAAAATATGGTAATTCATGTTCGAAGTTTCAGTGGGAATACAAGATCGCATGTGGACCCTGGTCACATACATACACACTTTGGGATAGTGTGATCTGTAGTAGCTCATCACGCCGTCGATTAACAACCATCACAAAGGATTCACTGACCAAGTCACTGCCAGGGTTTGAAACAGGTTCTAACAAAAGCTAATAGAGTGGCTCACTCCCAGGGGTCTTCCCGTATGCCAGATTCCAGCCTGGAACATCTGAGGGCTCATTCTAGCAATGCTAGACAGCTGTTGAACCTACACTGGGTCCTATCCATTCTTTTAGTCCTGCTGGGTTTCTAGCAACCCTCCTCAGGGATTTTCTCTACCCTTTACAAACCCCCAATGAATCCAGTTCATATGTAATCCCTAAGGGGTTAAAAAACAAAGAAAACTGTTAGTCTTAGAAACGAGTTTTGACAGGAATGAGAAATGTTTGTAAACATCTCTTATATTTTACCAATCTTCTTTGAAAAGGGTTGGGGATTGGGGGTAGGGTGTTTCTCCCCCTTTTAGTTATTTATTTCTCAATATTTAATTAAGGGTGGGTTTAAAATTCCTCCTGCAGTAACATGTTTATTTATCATATGCACATTAAATATTATTCTTTATCTTTTGATAGTTTTTGATTTCATCTTGTATGTTGTTTTTACATTTTGTTTTTAATCTTTCTTTCATTTTCACTCAATGGAAGACACCCCAACCCTCCCCCCTTACCAGTCATTGCCCTTGTGACACCAGCACCATTAGTGAGTCAGATGTACCAGCTGTGTACTGGAGTCGATCTATTTGGCTGGCCCACTCTCCCCCCAATTTCAGGCCTTGTGCCTATAATAGAAAAGATTTTAGTTGTATTTCTTCTGTCTTTACGTTCTGAGTTCAAATCCTGCTGAGGTTGCCTTTGCCTTTCATCTTTTCGGGGTCGATGGAATAAGTACCAGTTACACACTGGGGTCGATGTAATTGACTTAATACCTTCCCCCATATTTGAGGCCTTGTGCTTCCAGTAGAAAGAATTATTATTATTATTATTATTATTATTATTATTATTATTATTATTATTATTATTATTTCTTTTTATCTTTGCTATTTTCGGGGTCTGGTGCCAACATAAACACCTTTTTCTGCATGAATCTGTTGTACCTTCAGCTGTTGGGTCTCAACCACAAGATGTTCTCTTATAGTATTTACCTCTTGTACTTTGATGTGTACCACACCTTCCAACTCACCATCACCACCTCCACCACCACAGCCATTATTTTGGCACCCTACTGATACACCAGTCCTCACCACCTCCACCACCACCACCACCACCACCACCATCATTCCAAACCCTTTCTGCCCCTGTCTTGTTATCCTCCACTCTATGCCCTTTGCTAGACAGAAAAACCTTCTGCCATTCCTAACAAGAATGGAATTTCTGAAACGATGGGGATGAGGTAGGATGGGGGTGGAGGTCTCACCTAACATCCACCCTTTTTCCTCCCCCTCTTTCTCTCTCTCCTCCCCACCCCCTGCTCTCTTTTACTATCATTTTTCTGTCCAGCTTCCACCCAGAAGGCATATATATGCTACTACACCCCTTTTTTGTTGTCTTTGGTAATATCAGGTTTCATACAAGGAACCAAGCTAAACAGACCCCTAGGTGGTAAGGAGATATTGTAAGCATCCTACACACACACACACACACACACACGCATATATACACAGACACACGCATATATATACAGACATACACACACATATGCATACACTTACATATATAAAAAACTTGCACACACACACACACATACACATACACACATGAAGGAACTGATTGTTTGACACTGATACCACAACCAGCCACCCAAGGGTGCTTCTATGTGGTCTTTGGATCTGCTGGATATAGCAGGGAAACCTCCTTCAAATCATGCACTCACACACACAAGATAATGTTGGCCTTGGTTTGCTGCATGGAAGATGGGGTGGCCATGTGTGGAATTCCTTCGATTGTAAGGCTGCTCAGTCAGAGCTGACTTAGGAGCGAAACAACAATGACAGCATCTTCATATCTGAACCAACTTACTAGAAATAGCAGTGTAATCTCCCTCAGACCAAACCCTGCAAGAAAGACATTTTAGAGAATGTAGTCCCCTGTTGTACAGGATGGTCATGGCTGGAATGCTCTTGTTTGTGAGTCTGCTCAGTGTTGTCCTGGAGTGAAACCACATGACTGTGTAATAAGAAGTTTGCTTCCCAACCACATGGTTCTGGGTTCAGTCCCACTGCATATATCTTCTACTATAGCCTTGGGTCGACCAAAGCCTTGTGAGTGGATTTGGTAGACGGAAACTGAAAGAAGCCCGTCATATGTGTATGTGTTTGTCCCTTGCCACTATTTGGCAGCTAGTGCTGGTTTGTTTACTTCCCTGTAACCTTGCAGTTCAGCAAAAGAGACTGATAGAATAAGTACCAGGCTTTTAAAAAATAAATTCAGGGGTCAGTTAGTTTGATTAAAATTCTCCAAGATGGTGCTCCAGCCTGGTCACAGCTTAATGTGTGAAACAAATAAAAGATCAAAGATCAAAAAAGTGTCTTTATATAGTCACATGACCTGCTAGAAATAGCAGCCAAGTCTCCCTTAAATGACACACTGGATAATGTTGTCTGGGATATGCCATTTCCAAACCAAACCAAACCAAAAAAAAAAAAAAAAAAGTCAGGATGGTCTCCTCTGGAATGCCTTTGTTTATAGGTCTGCTGGTTCGCTAATATCCTGGGGCTAAACAACAGCTTCAGATAAAAACCCCTTGATACTGTCAGGTGAGGGGTTAGGGGTTTGTCACTAAATATTGATTTATGAATCATGGTGTCCAGACTTGTTTGGCCACTGCTGCCACCACCACCGCCACTGCCACTGCTGCCAATGCTGTCACCAAGTTCTTGGATGGTCAACCTGCTTAATACTTTGATGTTTTATGTCCTTTCAAGTCTGTTTCTTAAGATTTTTATATCAACATGGAACCAATCCCAGACAAGTCCTGACACATTCCTGTCAAACGGACAACATTCCAAAATGCCATTGTGGCTGTTGCTATTGTTATTAGTACTGTTGTTCATAACAAAAGTAGTGGTGGTGGTGGTATTTGATATGCAGCAGCAGCAGAAGTAGTAGTAGTAGTACTACTACTACTACTGATGATGATGATGATGATGATGATGATAATAATAATCCTTTCTACTTTGGGGAAGGGGAACAGTTGATTACACTGACCCCAGCGCCCCAACTGATACTTATTTCATCAACCGACCCCGAAAGGATGAAAGGCAAAGTCGACCTCAGTGGAATTCGAACTCAGAACATAAAGACATGAAATGCTGCTCAGCATTTTGTCCCACATGTTAATGGTTCTACCAGATTGCCACCTTAATAATTCTCTCTGACTCTACCAGCTTATGATACTCCTACCCTACACTGCCAACATGTGGTACCCTTCTCTAGCACTACAGGCTGGTTGGAGTACCCTTGCCTAATCTTATCAAATAACTGAGGTACTTCTGTCCCACACAGCCATCTTATATCAGAGTAGGAGAATGAATCAATAGGTTTTTTTAAAAATTTTATTTGTTTTATTTTTAATTAATATAGTTTCTTCTTGCATTTACTGTATTTAATTGTGAGAATTCATTAATGCTAAAACGCTTTCAGTTATTGGTGGGAAAGAAACAGTGTTTAAAGTAGTCTTAACAGGCTAGACATGTCTAAAATGAGCAGAGACTGCTAATGGAAGGAGAGAAGTGTGTGTGTTTGTATGTGAGAAAGAGAGGGTTTAAATTATGCGTGTGTATATATATATATATATATTGAAGTAATCAATGTATATGTCTATAAATATATACACAGATATATTCAAATGTCACCTTATACAATTTTCAACACGTTGTAAAGTGACACGTTTGCCATACTGCAAAGTGACATAGAAGTGTATGTGCATGTGCAGAATGAACATGGAGCCAGTTGCAATGTCTCTCTCTCTCTCTCTCTCCCTCTCTCTCTCTCTCTCCCTCTCTCTCTCTCTCCCTATACACACACAAACAGATGCAAAGACAATACATACAAACGTGTATGTGTGCAATCACACTGCTTTGCAATTTGGACATGCTCTTACAGCTCTGGGTTGACAAAAAAAAAACTTTGTAAGTGGATTTCGTGGACAGAAATGGTAAGAAGACCATTGTGCGTATGAGGGAGAGAAAAGAGAAGGAAAAAGATAGGAAATGCATGAACTCAAGCTGTGTGTGTGTGTGTGTGTGTGTGTGTATAAAGTTGGCTTCCTAACCACATGGTTTCAGGTTCAGTCCCACTGTGTGGCACCTTGGGCAAGTGTTCTACAATAGCATGGATCCAACCAAAACTGTGTGAGTGCAT
>NC_142942.1:19968734-19976234 GCF_046866305.1 Octopus bimaculoides | reverse complement strand
CATGGTCAATTCTGATGCAATAAATCCATTATCAAAGGCATTCCAAACACGACCAGCCTGTCTTTCTGCTAATCAGTGATTAGAATTTTCCATAATTATTCAACTCAATAGGCTGTCATGTGAGGTAGATTTGGTTGTTATTTCTAGCAGGTTGAACGAGCATGAAAGGGCTTCCTAATTATCTGTGTAAGTCAGTCGTGACAGGGTCTGTGAGTGTGTCTGTGTTACTATGTGAGTGTGTATATGTGTTGTTGTTTAACCACAGGTCAGCTCTGATCCAACAGACCTAGAATCAAAGACCTTCCAACCATGTCTATCAAGATAAGATATTGCCCAATGTGGTCTTCTCCTTAACACAGTAGGGTGTGGTTGGAAGAAGATTGGCTCTGTGTGTGTGTGTGGTGGTTGTATGTCTGTGTGTGTCTGTTGCATGTACATAGGCTCTATGTGTGTGTGTGTGTGTGTGATAGCATATATTGATGTATGTATGTGTTGTGTGTTATTAAGTTTTAGTATGTGTGTTGGGTGATGGAAAAGTGACTCCCTATTTTAAAATACTTATAAATTATTTATTAATTGTTAATTTTTTTTCTCAAATTTTTCGTGTTCGTTTTTTGAAGTATAAATAAAACCTCATACCAAAACCTTTCCTCTCGTATTAATTTTTTTTTGTAAAAATACTCATAAATTATTTATTAATTGTAATTTTTACAAAAAAAAAAATGGATATGAGAGGAAGCAAACAGGAAAAATTTGAGAAAGAAAAGTCATAATTGATAAAGGTGCAGGAGTGGCTGTGTGGTTGAAGCTTGCTTCCCAACCACATGGTTCCGGGTTCAGTCCCACCGCATGGCACCTTGGGCAAGTGTCTTCTGAAATAATCTCAGGCCGACCAAGGCCTTGTGAGTGGATTTGGTAGACAGAAACTGAAAGAAGCCCGTCGTGTGTATATATATATATATATGTTTACCAATCCTACAACATTTCCTGTTCCCCGGACCCACCTAGTTGTATACCCCTGCCACTTCCACACAAACCCACATGAAACCCCTACTGTGTTCCTTCCGGTTGTCACCAATTCTGTGACACAGTTCTCAGGCCCCCATGCTCTAACCTCAATGTTTTACTAGGAGATACTTTCCCAAGGTGTCATGCAATGGGGGTTGAACCTGGAACCAGGTGGTTGCAAAGCAAACTTAATCTCACAGCCAAGACTATCCCTTATAGAAATTCTTGCATAAAATTCTTCCATACTATATAACCATCGCCTCTCTGTCTCCAAGACTTTGCTGTTGTTACTTACAACCCTTGGTCAGCTCTAATCAAACAGATCTATGAACAAAAGACGTTCCATTTATGACCATTCCTTCTTATTTTCAGACATATCTACAACATCCAGTATGTCCTTTATCTTATGCGACAGTAGGATATGATTTGGGGTGGATTTGGTTGCTACTTCTAGCAGACCAAGTAACCATATAAAGGCTCTACCATTGATTTACCCAATGGTTATTTAGTCTGGCATTCTACCATTTCAGCAAATACTTGCTCTCATTAAACGGAATGCCATTTCCAAGGTTTCTTTGAGAAGTCAAGTGATGTCTGTACACACCCTCCCCACCCTTCCACTCTGCTAGTCTTGCTTCCAGTCAGCTGGAATTCCTCCCGATTTCCTTTGGGTGTGTTAGGACCCTATATTTGTAAAAATGCCCCATTAACCCAGCTTCCACAAGATCCTTTACATCTACAGATATATATATATATACATGTGTGTATATATGTGTGTATAGATAAGCAAGTTGAAGTTAGATTTTCTATATGTGTGTTTGTGTATGTATGTATATGTGTATGTATACATGTGTACATATAAATATATGAATGTATAGATATATGTGTATGAATATATGTATATAGATATATATGTGAATATATATATGTGTGTGTATGTATATGCATGTATGTATATACATGCATGTGTGTGTATGTGTGTATGTATATACATGCATGTGTGTGTGAAATGACTTGAATAAAATGACTCACAAAAGAATATGTATATATACATATTCACACACATGCACACATATATACATACACACACACACATACGTGCACACACACACACACACACACATACACACATCTTGGAGATTATTCTGTGTTTCTAGAGATGTGGAGATAAATTGAACACAAAATGCCAACAATAACTTTATTATACAGAAAAGGTGTATATAATAAGATAGCTGATTTTATATACCCTGGTGCTGCCACGATCAGATTATATCAAAACCTGTCATCTTAAAAAACAAAATATTTTCTTTATTTATTTCTAAAAGTGTCCTATTTTTGACATATAACATTATGCATATGTGTGTGTGTATGTATATCACCAGACTAATACACACACACACACACACACACACATAGTCTAAGGTCCTTGTAGGGTATTATTTGTAGTACATAGATACATATATATAATACACACATATATATATATATATATATATATATATATATATATATTTAAATAGGCGCAGGCATGGCTGTGTGGTAAGAAGCTTGCTTCCCAACCACATGGTTCTGGGTTCAGTCCCACTGTGTGGCACCTTGGGCAAGTATCTTCTATAGCCTCAGGCCGACCAAATCCTTGTGAGTGGCTTTGTTGGACAGAAACTGAAAGAAGCCTGTCGTATATGTGTGTGTGTATGTTTGTGTGTCTATGTTTGTCTCTCACTACCACCACCACCATCGCTTGACAACCGGTGCTGGTGTGTTTACATCCTTGTAACTTAGCAGTTCGGCAAAAAAGATTGATAGAATAAGTACTAAGGCTTACAAAAAATTAGTCCTGGAGTTGATTTGTTCGGTGCTCCAGCATGGCTGCAGTCAAATGACTGAAACAAGTAAAAGGAAGAATAAAAGAATATATATACATATATATATATTACACGTATTGCAATGCTTTAAGCACAAGCAAATTACACTTTTTAAAATATATAATCACGGTGGTGCACCAGCATGACCGCAGCCACTTGGCTGAAACACATAAATAAAAAAAAAAAAAATAAAAAAAAAGAATATATATATATAAAATGTGTGTGTGTGTATGTATGTATATGCTCATTCATTCATTTCAGTCTTTCTGTGTTATATATTAGCATAACTAATGGTGGTATAAGTGTGTTGCTATCTTGATTCTGTATCTTTGATGAATTTTCCTTCTAGTTTATATTTATATATGCACATACACACACACACACACACACACACACATATAAATTTTCACATACACGGTTATTTTTATGTGCATGATGTGGTGTGGGAGGAAAATAAGGATGATGGTGATGATGGTGATATAAAAATGACTGTTTTTATCCATTTTTCATTGAAAAAAAGATTTTTTTTTCTCTTGTTTATTCAATCCCTTTCATCTGTGTTAGGCAAAGCAAAGAAAAAAATATTCCTAGTTTATCTAAAAAAAAAATAATAAAGAGTTGAAAGGCAAATTGAATAAGAGAAAAAAAAGATTTGGTGAAATTTTTGTTTTTTTGCAGTCATTTCTTCCTTCTTGCAAAGAAGCTTAGATACTTTATGTGAAGGAAGAATTATTTTTACAGCTGGATGCCTCTTGCTACTGCTAACCGCAAACAATGTCGAGTAAATGATTTGGTTTTGTTCATCCATGTAGACTGAAGTGTCTGTCTGTGAATAGTTTCGTCTCCCTACACATCTGTTTATTAGCTATTCCAACCAAATATAAATCTTGTATATTTATTTAATGATTCTACCATCATTATTTTGGCAATATGATAAAGGGTATGCATTACTGATGAGGTCAGTATAAAGCTGAAACCCATCTGGAGTTATATACATTTATTTAACCCTTTCACCGTGAAAATTGAATTTCATGGTTATTCCAGTAATGATGTTAAATGTCTCAAAGAATAGAATTGGTATTTTCTGCAAGACATTGTCTCAATAAACATTGACATATCTCAGCAGAAAATAGTTCCAAACATGACATTCCTCAACCAAAGATAGATTGGTGTATAAAACTGCTTTCTACAGTCACGAGTAATGAAATTATAAGTGAATATATCTGCTTTCTACAGCCAATGGTTTTATGATTTTATTGTCATTGTTTTCACAAATATGATGACGGTTACGCTTTACTGATGAGGTCAGAATAAAACTGAAACCTGTCTCGCATTATTTACATTTATTTTGTTTCTTTCTTTTGAACACAAGCACATGCTCTTTTTCATTTTCACATACACACACACACACACACACACACATACAATCTCTCTTTCTCTCTCTCTCTTTCTCTCTCTCTTTCTCTCTCTCTCTCTCTCTATCTCTCTGAAACACATGCAAATACACACACACACACCTACATACTATGGAAGTCAACTCAGTGAAGAAAGAATGTACCCAGTGCCCATAAATAAGCCACAAAACAAAAATGACTTTATACTTTAGTTGATGGTTTTCGACTTTTACTACAGCAGTTATATAATTGTCTCCTCTTAGTTAAATGCAATGCAGAATCATGATAATTGAACAATAATGCCTTTGTTGAAATTAAGCCTTCATTTTAATTTTATTTTCTGCAGGTGCTGGTGAATCTGGAAAGAGTACAATTGTAAAACAGATGAAGTAAGTACTGCTTATATCCATTACGTATTGGTGGACCCAGATTGAAAGGCCTGAAAACAGATACTTTCCCCTTTGGCTAAGCCCTCTTCAACTTTTTCAAGTTTCACTTGAAAAGGAAAATGAGGGTGGAGAGGGAAGTTCTGTCCCCCACCCCAAAGCAATTTTGTTGAAAGGTGGGTGAATGTTGCAAGAATGGCCCGAGTGACTGGGTCTACTCTAAGTATGTGTCTGTAGAGGAAATGGAAAGGGCACTTGCCCTGGTGGTCAGGACTGTTGTGGATTTGTTGGGTTTCCACGAGCAGTCCTAGGAGGCTTCCCTCTTTTGAGGAATTTTGTTGTTATATTCAATTATTATTTTTGTTTTTCATTGTTTGCATGACTTTCATGTAACTCCAAATTGTATTTGTCCTGTCTTGTCCATAATTTTTATTATTATCATCATCATTATCATTATTATTATCATTATTATTATCATTGTTATTATCACTATTGTTATTATTATTATTATTATTATTATTATTATTTCTATTGTTGTGATGAACACAGTGTTCAGTTCCACCCATAGGCATTTCACCCTTCCATGTTGGACACCAATTTCTAGGAATGCTTTACAAATGAAATGACCGTTATTGTGTCTGAGTAATTAACTGGCAATTTAATTTTAGATTTACTAATAATTGTTTTTCTTGCTTGATTATAATTTAGGTGCTGTAGGGTTAATAAGTATTACATCAGAATAACACACACATCTGTACACACATTCTCTCTCTCTCTCACACACATGCACACACACACACACACACACACATATTCACTCACACAGACACACATGCACGCACACACGCACATACGCATGCACACACACTCATGCACACTCACAAACGCACACACACACACACATGCACATATACACACACACACGTATATATTAACATTATAACATGTTCCGTTTTTGTTGTTTTTTTCCTATCTATACACACACACATATACACACAATTTTGTCAGGGTGTAGCGTCTCTTTGTTTAGTTTCACATGCTATCCAGTACTTTTGCTTCAGTCTGGTTAAAGTCACACACACACACACACTCTATTACATAACAGCAATACAGTGAGTGGCCTTTATCAAATACCATTCTAACAGAAATAGTAGGTACTTGTGCCTCCCCCCCCCCCCCCGCTTTCTCCTTTTGTCTCTCGAATTTTCTCTTTCTTCCTCCCCCCTCTCTTCCCCTACACCTGTTGTTATGACACATCAATTATATTCGACAATTATTTGTAATTGTCACTAAAATCAAAACAAATGTTAACTAACATGTTTATTCTAACTACATGTTAACTATATGTTCATCTTACATGATAACTGACATGTTTATTATAGCTACATGTCAACTACATGTTAACTAGCATGTTTATTCTAACTACATATTAGCTAACATTGTCATCATTACTACCACGTTATTTAATCTATCATAATTATGTATTAACTCACACATTTAATTATTTCATGTTAACGAAGGTGGCGAGCTGGCAGAATCGTTAACACACCTGGTGAAATGCTTAGCGGTATTTTGTCTGTCGCTATGTTCTGAGTTCAAATTCCACCGAGGTCGACTTTGCCTTTCATCCTTCTGGGATCAATTAAATAAGTACCAGTTACACACTGGGGTCGGTATAATCGACTTAATCCCTTCCCCCAAATTTCAGGCCTTGTGCCTACAATAGAAAGGATTATTTCATGTTAACTATCATATTCATGTTAACCAAATGTTAACTACCATATTTACTATAACTACATGTTAACTAACATATTCATAATTACATTAACTAGCATGTTTGTTATAACTATGTTAATTAGCATGTTTATTATTACTTCCTGTTAACATGTTTATTATAACTGCTTGTTAACTAGATGTTTATTATAACCACTTGTTAACTACATGAGCTAATGTGATGGACACATTAAATAATGTAGTCTTAGATATACTGGAAAAAAATATGAGATGGTCATGGTTAGATTGCGTTTACTCGTAGATTGATTGTATGAGTTTTGGACCTGGTGTAGAAGAGTTCTTTTTCCGGATTTTGTACTCTTTTCTAAATATTTGTACTTCTTTTAAAATGTTTGTACTCTTTCTCCCTCTAATCCTCAAAGTCATCTGGCTATTTCTGGAAGTGAGGTCAGCTGACCTGATCAGATGATTATAAATTCCAAGCCAGAAAGAGACAGAAAAAGACCAGTGGCTATATCGAATCATTAAGATCATACGACCAGTATTTCTACTGTCGGTCAGTTAAAAATAGTACAATTTGCAGAAAAAGAGAGGGTGGTCAGATGGGATTAATTAATAAATATACCTAAGTTAATTATAAATGACCAGCGATTTCTGTTGGTCAGTTATAAATAGTACAAATTGCAGAGAAAGAGTGGGAGGAGCAGATGCCATTAATTAATAAAAATAGCTAATTTAATTATAAATGACCTGCCATTTCTGTTGGTCAGTTAGAATGACCTGTTATATGTGTTAGACAGTTTATAGAAAATGAAACAGTAAAATTGAAAACCTTGCTCCAATATTTATTTGTGATAACAACTAAAACTCAGAATCTTAAGAACTGGTAAAGGTGTGTAGCAGCAAGTCGTTATTGGTCACTATTCTGTAGAATTACCTTTGTCCAAAATATCAAATTCTTTTATTACCTCCGCCATAGCAAAGGCAGAGGTATTGTTTTCAGTTGTGTTTGTTTGTTTGTTTGTCTGTGGACAAGATATCTTAAGAACCACTGGATGGAATCAGATGAAACTTTCAGGGATGTTTGGCCTTGTGACTGGCATGAACTGATTA
>NC_142942.1:19918734-19953734 GCF_046866305.1 Octopus bimaculoides | reverse complement strand
GTTAAATTTTTTTTTATATATATCTTAATTCAATCCAAATTTCATTGTTTTTCTTCTTTTCTTTTTTTTTTTCCAGAATGATGCCAAAACTCTCTTTGAAATTTCGCAAAATTCTGATGAATGTGACATGACTCCAGAATTATCTGCTCTCTACATGAGGCTGTGGAGTGACCCTGGAGTGATGTCTTGTGTCGCTCGATCTCGAGAGTACCAACTCAACGATTCAGCTCAATAGTAAGTTAGCACCTCTATTCTCTATCTATCTACCCTGCTTCACCCTTTGTTCACTTCATTTATAATTGTTTGTTTCATGTTTATTTTCTTACTTTTTCCTCCCCCAAATATTTTCCGTCAATTTTTCTGTTTGTTTTTCGATGGAAGCTTTTAGTTAAAATCACTGCAACTCTTTCGATACCAGCCATCACAAGTTCTATGATTGCCAACTTCCTGTTTTGAAATAATGTAACCCAAAACCTTCCATCAAAATTCCATGTTAATTTATCTGCCAAAACACCAGTTGAATAACGACAAAGTTATTTTCCTAAATTCCTCATTAGTTTCAAAATTATTTAAAACAAATTCAAGCGCAGGTGTGGCTGTGTGGTAAGTAGCTTGCATACCAACCACATGGTTCCGGGTTCAGTCCCACTGCGTGGCACCTTGGGCAAGTGTCTTCTACTATAGCCTCAGGCCAACCAAAGCCTTGTGAGTGGATTTGGTAGACGGAAACTGAAAGAAGCCCGTCGTATATATGTGTGTATATATATATATATATATATATATATATATATATATATATGTATGTGTATGTTTGTGTGTATGTGTTTGTCCCCCTACCATCGCTTGACAACCAATGGTGGTGTGTTTACGTCCCCGTAACTTAGCGGTTCAGCAAAAAGAGACCAATAGAATAAGTTATAAGGCTTACAAAGAATAAGTCCTGGGGTCGATTTTCTAGACTAAAGGCGGTGCTCTAGCATGGCCGCAGTCAAATGACTGAAACAAGCAAAAGAGTAAAACAGAGTAAAGAGAGTATTTCAATAGAAACAGGGTAACAAAACAGTAAAAACAAGGAATTCGTATCATAGAACCCAAAGCAATTTTCAGACCAGTTGGTATCTCACAAAATGGTTTTTAAGAGAATCACTAATTTCTTGAAGGACATTTTAACTCTTACATTGAAGAGGTCAGCTGACTCATAGTGGTTCATTCTCCTATCCTCATTCATCGGCGGCATAAATAAATGGTCGGTGGTTGGGTGCATCTATTAATGCAGGCTTGGTAGATTTACCACATTGCTTATATCAATGACAACCAAACTAGGAAAATATTTTGGCAGTGTGTATGTGTGTTTAGTTCATAATAAGTTAGGAGTGGCAGATGTCTGTTGTCCTACAAACACACACACACACACATGTACTGCACACACTGGAGCACCAGCAGCAACAGGTCATCACCACCTAGTTTACTAAGAACTTTTAGGTTTGGTTGGGTTTTTTTTGTTTTGTTTGGTTTTTGGGTTTCTGTTTTTTTTTTTTGGTTTTTTTTTTAATGAATTTAGGTTGAATGAGAAGTGGGACAGTGAGATGTGTCTGTTGCTAGTTGACATTTTGTGTACGTGTGTGTATATGCATGAATATAAAATGTGTGTGTGTGTGTTTATGTGTAAAAGTAGCAGAGTTTATATGTATGGTGCAAAAAGTGTCTTTGAGGGAATATAACCACCACCACCACCACCACCACTAGCTTCACAACTGTCATCATCATCATCATCATCATCATCACTTCTACAAATACCATCACTGCTGCCACCACCACCACCATTATCTCTACCACCAACTCCCCTACCACTGTCTCAACCAGTGTCACAGAAAAAGTGATATTGCCATTGTGATGAAGGCATCGTATATTATAATATGGGAGCAGCTGAGATTATATGGGTTCACAATAAGAAGAGAAGGATTTGGTAGAATTGTCGGAACAACAAAATCTTTTCAGGTTCTTTATTCAAATCCCACTTGGTATGTGCATACGTTGTGAGTGTGTATGTATGTAGATAGATAGATAGATATGGATATATGTATAAAGAAATAAAAGGATAAAGAGACCAATGGCAAAGTTAGAATTATATTTTATGGATAAAGTCTTACAGCTGTTTCAGGGAAAATCCAATGTATCCCTTCATCAGAGACGGTAATAGTAGAAGAATGGATTATTACATCTATAAGAGGAGATTTGTAGTAAGAACCTTTATAGATATGGATATATATAAATATATATAAAATGTGTTTGTGTGTTAATACAAATATGGCTAATGTGAATTCCTCTCTTTGCAGCTACCTAAATGCCTTGGAGAGAATATCGCAACCAAATTATATACCAAATGTACAGGATGTTCTACGCACGCGAGTGAAGACAACTGGAATCGTAGAGACACATTTTACATTCAAGGAATTACGCTTTAAGTAAGTCTTGCTCTCTTTACAATCACCATTGTCATCCTCCTCCTCCTCCTCCTCCTCCTCCTCCTCTTCCTCCTCCTCCTCTTCCTCCTCCTCCTCTTCCTCCTCCTCCTCTTCCTCCTCCTCCTCCTCCTCCTCCTCCTCCTCATCATCATCATCATCATTGTGAGCATCATAGTTGTAATCACTAAACCTGATAGAATTAGGGGGTCAAATCTTTTCCCTGGATTAAACCCTAGTATCTTAAAAGAAGTGAACTTGTTCAATCATGTCGTCCCAGAAATGCTGTATGCAAAAAGGAAATGGAAAGATGAGATAGCCATGGCTGGAACGCCTATGATCATTGGTCTGCTCAATCAGAGCTGACCACGGGCTAAATAATAATAGTCTTTATCTAAGACTGACATCACCAACGATACAGTCGTTATTCCTTCCTTCTCATAATTGCTTTGCAATTAGCTGTAGTCATTAGCTTTTAGCTTTTATCTTTCACTTGTTTCTGTCACTAGACTGTGGCCATGCTGGGGCACTGCCTTGAGTTTCAGTCAAACAAATCAATCCCAGTACTTATTTATTTATTTTTTTGTAAAACCTGGTATTTATTCCGTCTGTATCTTTTGCTGAACCGCTAAGTTACGGGGATGAAAACACACCAACATCAGTTGTCAATTGATGGTGGAGGGACAAACACAGACACAAATGTGCACACACACACATCCACATATATATATATGTATATATGACAGGCTTCATTCAGTTTCCGTTTACCCAATCCACTCACAAGCATTTGGTTAGCTCAAAGCTATTGTAGAAGATACTCGCCCAAGGTGCCATATAGTGAGACTGAACCTGGAACCATGTGGTTGGGAAATGCAGTTACTATAATCACCAATGCCATTGTCTTTCAAACTTCAAAATATAACAGCCAAACCTCCCTCGTATTACACTCTTCTATCTTAAAAAAAGGGACACACCGGGAAATGTAGACTTAGATACACTGTGTCTTAGAAAAATACTGGATAGTCATGGGTGGAGCACTATCTTTGATCATACAGCTTAGAATATGTTCTTATTCATTCATTCTCTCAAAGCCATTCATTAAAACTCTCTCTTTCTCTCACTCTCTCTCTCTGTCTCGTCCCCTCTCACTTTTCTGTCTCATTCTCATATTCATCCCCCCCTCTCTCTCTCTCTGTCTATTTCTAGAATGTTTGATGTCGGAGGTCAACGATCTGAGAGGAAGAAATGGATTCACTGTTTTGAAGGTGTCACAGCTATAATATTCATTGTAGCCATGAGTGAATACGACTTAATGTTAGCCGAGGACCAAGAAATGGTGAGTTTCTCTCAAAATGCTTTTATAACTCATACCTCTCTCTCTCTCTCACACACACACCATACCCATACCCATACACAAATAAGGCAGCAAAGTGGCAGAGATGTTAAACCATCAGGTAGAATACTTTACATGTTTATTCCAACTCTCTGCACTTTGAGTTCAAATCCCGCCGGGGTCAACTTTTTTATTCAGCCCAGGTTGGAACCCGGCCATAATTATAATAATAATAATACACAAATGTCAATTCTATGAGGTGAAAGCACATAGCTTAGTAGCTGGGATAGTCAGTTCATAATCACGAGATCGTGAGTTCAATTCCTGGTGAGATGTTGTGTCCTTGAGCAAGACACTTTATTTCACATTGCTCTAGATCATTCAGCTGGCAAAAATGAGATCATCATCATCATTGTTTAACATCTGTTTTCCATGCTGGCATGGGTTGGGCGGTTTGACTGAGGTCTGGAGAGCCAGCAGCTGCACCAGGCTCCAATCTGATCTGGCAGAGTTTCTACAGCTGGATGCCCTTCCCAACGCAAACCACTCTGAGAGTGTAGTGGGCGCTTTTTACATGCCACTGGCACACGAGCCAGTCAAACAGGCTTGGCATCGATCACGTTCAGATAGTGCTTTTTTTATGTGCCACCAACACGGGAGCCAGTCGGGGGCACTGGCTTTGATCACGTTCGGATGGTGCTTTCTACATGCCACCGGCACACCTGTAGTTCAAAACAGAACCAGCATTGTCACATTCTGTGTTACACCAAATTTCTTTGAGAACTACATTTAAAGGGTATGCATGTTTATGGAGTACTCAGCCACTTGTGTGTTAATTCCACAAGCAAGCTGTTCCATTGATTGAGTCAACTACAACATCCATTACTCTAACTCAGAACGTAGCGACAGTCTCGTCCAGCATGCTATCAATTCTGCTAGCTCACCGCCTTGATAATAATAGTAATAATGATAATAATAATAATAATAATAATAATAATAATAATAATAATAATAATAATAGTAATAATAATAGTAAAGCAAGCTGGCAGAATTGTTGGCATGCCAGGTAAAATGCGTTATGGCATTTCATTTGTCTATTCCACCAAGGTTGAGTTAGCCATTCATCCATTCAGAGTCAACAAAATAAGTACCAGTTAAACACTGGGGTTGATTTAATCTACTTACCCCCACCTCCACTCCCTAAAATTGCTGGTCTTGTGTCAAAATATGAAACCTTTATTAAAGCTTATAAATAAAAGTCAAATTTATCAAATGTTTGCAATTTAGTTCCTCGTTTCTGTTATAAAACTTGGTTGTTTCTTTTTTTTTCTCTTCTTTGTTTCTTTTTTTTTTTTTTGTTATCCGCTTTTGACTTCATTTCACTGAAGTATTGTAATTGGAAGTAATTAGGGGAAAAAATATGACAGGAATGTTGTGCTTCTCTTCACTTCTTCCTTCTCTATTTCATCCTGCTCAAACTTGGTCATATCATTAGAATTAAAATAAATAATGGGATGGGGTCATTAGCAAAATTATTTATCATTATCGGAATTGTTTTAGTATCCGCTTTACCATGCTTATATGGCACAGATGGCATTTGTTGAGGCAAATTTTCTACAGCTGGGTGCTTTTCCTGTCACCAACCCTCACCTGTTTCCAAGCAAAGTGATATTTCCCCTCAATGGCCAGACATGTTTTCATAGAAGACTGGATATAAACGACACAGTTTCTAACTGGGATATTCATTTGCAAACTCTTTTGCAACATCAAGACAAGGAGAGAGAGAGAGAGAGAGACTCACACACACACACTAGTGTTTGACAGTAATCTGAATGCTGAAGGGTTAAATGATGATGATGATGATGATGGTCTCTGGCAAAGAGACCCAGAAACCAAAGCAACTTAATGTTATTTTAAACAACTAAATTTAAAATTTAAAATAAACTTTTGTTCATTTTTATTAACTGTTTGTTTTCCTTTTTTTTCTTTTTTTCTTTCTTTCTCTCCTTTTAAAAACTTGTTAACCCAGAACCGAATGATGGAAAGTATGAAATTATTTGACTCCATCTGCAACAATAAATGGTTCTTGGACACTTCCATTATGCTCTTCCTCAACAAGAAAGATTTATTCGAAGACAAAATCAAAAACTCTCCTCTCACAACTTGCTTCCCAGAGTACGAAGGTAATTGTTGTTGTTATTGTTGTTGTTGTTGTTGTTATGGTGGTGGTGGTGGTGAGCTGGCAGAGTTGTTACGACGCTGGACAAAATGCTTAGCAGCATTTCGTCTGGCTATATGATCTGAGTTCAAGTCCTGTCATGGTTGACTTTACTTTTCATCCTTTTGAGGTCATAGCAATAAGTACCAGTTACGTACTGGGGTGGACATTATCAACTCACCCCCACTCCAAAATTTCAGGCCTTGTGCCTATACTAGAAAGGATTATTATTATTATTATTATTATTATTATTATTATTAAGGTGGTAAGTTGGCAGAATCGTTAGCGCATTGGATGCTTAGTGGTATTTTGCCCGATGCTATGTTCTGAGTTCAAATACTGCTGAGGTCGACTTTGCCTTTCATCCTTTTGAGGTTGATAAATTGTGTATTGGGGTCGATCTACTCAATTACCCTCTTCCCCCAAAATTTCAGGTCTTGTGCCTATAATAGAAAGGATTATTATTATTATTATTATTATTATTATTATTATTAAGGTGGAACAAGCTGGCAGAATTGTTAGCATGCTGGGCAAAATGCTTAGAGGTATTTCATCTGTCTTTACGTTCAGAGTTCAAATTCTGCCAAGGTCGACTTTGCCTTTCATCCTTTTGGGGTCGATAGATTAAGTACAAGTGAAACACTGGGGTCAGTGTGATCGACTGTCCCCCTCCCCACAAAATCCAGGCCTTGTGCCTTTAGTAGAAAGGATTATTATTATTATATAAGTGCTCCATAAGGATAAAAAAATACTTTTTAGTAGGGTCTTTCTCCCCCCCCCCCCCAGCACCCCCATCCTTTGTGTTAAATGAAACCTTAACAAAAGGCTTGAGACTGAGACAATAAGCTGGGAGGGGGTAATCTCAACCTGTGAGTTTGTTGATTAGCTGCAAGTAGCTGTCCCTTTTTTGGGACATCTTCCACACCTTTTGTATGCTATTATACACCAGTGGTTTTCTACTGCAGCTTCCATGGATGCATGTGGCCCTCAAGCATCCCTCCAGTGGGCCCTGAGGGTCTTCCCTCTATAAATATAAACTTTTCTTGTAATTGACTTATATTTTACTGTTTTTAGTGCGAATCCCCTAAAAAGAAAAAAAAACTAGGTTTTGCATCTGACCCAGATTGAGAATTCCCTGTTTTATAAAGTCTCCCCATTTTTGTAATTAGTCCTGATAATGTTTCATTCACGTGTTACCCTTGTGGCAAATAAACAAATTGTTATTGTTGTTGTTACTATTTTTCCCCTCCGTTTATTTCCAGGTGGCAATACTTACGAAGAGTCCGCAGCTTACATACAACTCCAGTTTGAAAACCTAAACAAACGGAAAGAGGAGAAAGAAATCTACACGCACTTCACTTGTGCCACAGACACCAATAACGTCCAGTTTGTGTTTGATGTGGTCACTGATGTTATCATCAAGAATAATTTGAAAGACTGCGGTCTCTTTTAAAGGTGAGTTTATGACATTCACAGAACACGATTCCTCTAGAACCATATCCAACACATTTTGAACAGTCATCTTAAAAGCTTCTCGTCTTTTTCTGCAAACTCTTCATTGTCTCCTCCATACTTTTTTACTGTCTTCCTGCTGGGGCACCACCATTTAAGGATTTTAGTCAATCATTTTAACTCCAATTTTTAGTTTATTATGGTATGTATTTTCTACATTTGTATTTATTAAATGACTAGGTTAGCCCCCCCCCCCCACTTTGGTCGTGAATGACAATGGGATTGCACCAAGAAAGTTACCCTCTGAGGCCACAAGTCTGGACAAGGTTGTTTATGGAAGACCAGCAGTCGCCCATGCATACCAGTCCCCCATTCTGTCCATTGAATAACTTAACAGAAAATTTTCTTCCAATAGAGAAGTTTCAGAAACAAAAAATTTAAGGTTTCACATTCTGAGTGAATGGTAGGTTAAACCAAATCACATTTTGGGCTCAATTACAGTTTTATTACATCTGTATGTATTTCCACCTTGGATATAAAGTTGATTTTTTTTCCCCCCACTTAAAATTTGCTATTTTTCTATGTTTTATTAAAATTTGTTCTGTCAAAATTATACGTTCATAAGTACAAGTGCACCAATAAACACACCTTTGTAAATAAATATTTTCTTTCTGATTTCCAGTTGGTTTCCATAAACTTGCTAACTATTGACCAGCCAGGTGACCGGCCATTTGTGACCCACAGATACTATCACCATGATTACTACTTCTGCTACTACTACAACTATTACAATAGAGAAAGGACTTGAGAAGAACTTTACTTTTTATATATGAATATGTATGCGTGTGTATATATATATATATAAATATATATATATATATGCATGCACATATATATATATATCTGAATATATGTGTGTATTTATGTGTGTGTATGTATATATATGAGTACATACTCATACACACACATTGACAGGCATCAGTGAATATGCATATGTATATATTTATGTATGTATATACATAAATATAAATTTTGCTTATTTTTTTTTTCCTAATTCATGAAACATCATTCTACCATCACAATCATCATCATCATCACCGTCATCATCATCATCACCACTTATTGTCACACATTGTTTTTTTTTTTTTTGTCTTTTCACCAAAACAAAAACAAAAACTCTCCTCCAATACTCTTACTCACTCTACTCCTCTTTTCTGCTTTTCTTCTTTCTTTCTTACTCTTATTTTAATTGCCTGAATGACTTTATTGTTATTTTTACATGTTTAAATCCCTTCCCGGACATTTTTATATTTCGTCCTTGTGTTGTCCCCAACGTATTTGACCCTTGTGGTCAATAAAATATTATTATTATTATTATCATTATTACTATTATTATTGTTATTATTATTATTATTATTATTATTACTATTATTATTATTATTATTTAGGTGGTGAGCTGGCAGAAACGTTAGCATGCCAGGCAAAATGCTTTGCAGTATTTTTGTCTGCTGCTACATTCGGAGTTCAAATTCCACCGAGGTCGACTTTGCCTTTCATCCTTTCGGGGTCGATAAGTTAAGTACTAGTGAAACACTAGAGTCGATGTAATCAACTAGTCCACTCCCCACGAATTTCAGGCCTTGTGCCCCTAACAGAAGGGATTATTATTATTATTATTATTAACATCTTTGTGGTGCAGAACTATCTTACAATTAATCCTTTTTTTTAATTACTCCCCCCTCCACTTAACCATTTCAGTTTGCCCTGGGGTACAGAGAAGGTGTAACATTTGACTGGTTTTCATCCACCTTTCATCACCTTCACTTTTTTTTGTGGTAACTAACCTTTAAAATACCTGTCATATACTACGGTATACCAGGGAAGAAAGCACAACATATAGAGATACATTTCAATTGAATCTACTTTTAATTTTTCTTTATAGAAATTCACATCATTATTATCATCATCGTCATCATCGTCATCATCAAAGCAATGAGCTGGCAGAATTGTTAGCACACTGGGCAAAATGCTTAGCATCTTTACATTCTGAGTTCAAATTCTGCTGAGGTCGGCTTTGCTTTTTTATCTTTCCAAAGTCAATAAAATACCATTTGAGTGCTGGGGTCAATGTAATCAACTTAACCCCCACTCCCTTGTTGAACTCCCATCTTTAAATCTGGCCAGGGTTTGAAGAAATATGAACCAGGTAGGGAGTGGGGGGAGGGGTGAACTCACCAGATGCTCCACTCTGCAACACCTAAGTTCTGTGTTCTCAATTTCATCCTTGTACTGTCCCCATCTGAAGCTTTTGTTGCCCTTAAAAGAAATTATTATTATTATTATTATTAAGGCAGCAAGCTGGCAGAAATGCTTAGTGGTACTTTGTCAATTGCAACATTCTGAGTTCAAATTCCGCTGAGGTCAACTTTGTCTTTTGATCCTTTCAAGGTCGATAAACTAAGTACCAGTTGAGTACTGAGGTCTCTGTAATCAAGTGTCCCCTTCTACCAAAATTTCAGGCCTTGTGCCTATAATAGAAAGGATTATTATTATTATTATACACACTGCAGTGGATTAGCAGAATGGTCAGAGCATCAGACAAAATGCCTTGAGGTATAACTCCTGATCAGAGTTCAAATCCTGCTGAGGTGAATTTTTCCTTTCATCCTATCGGGGTTGATAAAGTAAGGGCCAGTTGAGTTTCTGGGGGTTGATGTTATTGACTTACCCCATCTCCTAAAATTGCTGGCCTTGTGCCAAAAATTTGAAGCCATTATTATTATTAATTATTATTATTATTAATTGGGTTGATAGAGGCAAGCTTACAGAATTATTAGCACCCAGGACAAAATGCATAGCTACATTTCTTCTAGTTTTGCATTTTGAGTTCAGATTCCTCGGAGGCTGGCTTTGAATTTCATCTTTTGAGGATCAAGAAATCAAATACTTGTTGAACATTGGGGGTTGAGGTAATTGATTGGTCCCCTCTCCTGAAAATTTCAGGCCCTTGTGCTTATAGTAGAAAGGCTTCTTCAGTAAGAATGTTTTTTGGCAGAAATGGTGCAAGATTCCTTCCATCACCCGACATCTGTGTTTGAATCCTCTTCCGTAGGGTTCACTTTACCCCTCATCCATCTTCTTTTGTCCCAGGAGTAAGTAAGGGAGTGGGGGAGTTGATAAAATGAAACAGCAAGTCCAGTATTGTGGAGGGCAGGGAGGCAGGGCTGATATATAAGTGAATATACCCCCTCCCCTTAAAATATAATTTGAGGCTTTATGCTTATTCCCCTTTGTAATGTCCCCATCCAACCTCGTCTGTCGCCCTTGTTGCAAATAATAAAAAAAAAGGATAATTAATACTATTATTATTATTATTATTGCTGCTATTGGTCGTTGCAGTGCTAGAGACTCTGATAGTCTTTTACTGACCATTCCCATGAGACTCCCTCCTCACATGAAACCCTTTTTCTTTGTTTTGTTTTGATTTTTTTTTTTTATTATTTAAAACAAAAATACAAAATTGTGAAAAACTTTAAAAAAAAATGTCTGTTTTACTTAAAAAAATGATATTTTGTAAGGAAAAAATACTGAAAAAAATGCTTTGATTTTTCACATTTATCAACGTCATTATTATATATGGATCTAATAAAGAACTAAGAATTATTATTATTAGTAGTATTTTTATTATTATTCTGAGGTTTGTTTTGCCTTTATCCTTTCAGAGGTCAATGTAATCAGCTGACTCCACTCCCTTTAAAATTGCTGGCCTTGTGCTGACATTCAAAACCATTTTCATTATTACCTCCACCTTAGCGAAGACGGAGGTATTGTTTTCAGTCATGTTTGTTTGTTTGTCTGTGGACAAGGTGTCTCAAGAACCACTGCATGGATTCGGATGAAACTTTCAGGGATGTTTGGCCCTGTGACTGGCACAAACTTATTTAATTTTGGGATCGATCCGATACTGGACAAGGATTCTGGATTATTTGTTATATTTACTTTACATGAAGTATTACGATTTTATGTTGACTTTCAAGTCTTTCTCTAGTTATCTCCCTTGAAAGCACACTCATGGTTTCCATGTAAGTTATGGCAGCATTGTTGTTTCCAAAGTTCTATTTTCGTTTCTCTATTATTAATTTTACTCGCGTCTCTATCTTGGTAGAAACTGATGGATAAAGAAATCGCAGCAAAACCGTTCAGAAATTAAATAACACTAACATAATTTATCCTTGACAATTTTTAGTTTTACCAATTTTGAATACATTGCTCCTGTTTAAAACCTCTTACTTAACAATTGCATTTCTAGCTCTGCCTTGAAGGAAGCTTTATTTCTTGGACTCACATTTTAGTGTGCAACAATGTTGTTAAACCTCCGTTAACAGCACCATATACATGTCCTTTCCATTTCTTTTACGCATGGATAAATTTTTCTCTATAGACCTTAATGGTCGTAAAGACACTATATCAGTGGATAGACTGAAAAAGGCCTTCATAGAGAAAACTGTCCCTGTTCCCACTGCAGACATCACACACACAGCATTACAAACATGGCTCGTACACCCACATTCCATGACTATCATTTCGATCGATCCGGTACCAGAGAAGGACTCTGGGATTATTTTTGAGAGCTGTTGTGTTATATATACACACACACACACACATATATATATATATACACATATATATATATATATATACACACATATATATATATACACACATATATATATATATATATACACACATATATATATATACACATATATATATATACATATACACATATATATGTGACGGGCTTCTTTCAGTTTCCATCTTCCAAATCCACTCACAAGGCTTTGGTCAGCCCAAGGCTATAGTCGAAGACACTTGCCCAAGATGCCACGCAGTGGGAATGAACCCGGAACCATGTGGTTGGTAAGCAAGCTACTTACCACACAGCCACTCCTGCGTCTATGTTCATGATTGTTTTCAAACTTTTAATTAGCCCTTGTTTCATAGGTTTTGAGTAGCATAAAGCTTTCCTTTCGTAAGTTGCAAGTTACTCTCTGGTGGTTGAGATAAAGTATCATATATGATGCAGAGAAAGCCAAGGAAATGTGTTGTGTTTCTCATGGGATGCAGAGGAGAGGCAAAGGGGTTAGAAATTAATTGACAGAAACTGTGTGTATTGGAAGTGTCATGTAAAAACAAAATATATATGTGATTATCTTATGGAATTTGGTGGAATTTATTTCCTGAGAAGGAAAGCAAACAATGAGGTCAAAGCCAGCTCTAGTTACAACAGCATAAACACAGTCTGGCTGAATCTTGCAACTAGATAGAACTGGTTTCTAAATGTTTAAATAATAGAAGTAGAAACAGGATATTATTCTGCTGGTATTGTTTACCATTAAATTGGGGTTTGGCAGTGTTGCTAGAGTTCTAACCTTTTTTTTATTTATTATATTCCTGATAATCAACAGATATCTTAAACGCGTTTATGTAGAGATGAAAGAAGTAAGAGAGAGAGAGAGAGATAACGTTTATATGCCTATGTCTATTATCATTATTTTTTTTGCCTCCAGTTTCCATTCTTGTATTGGTCAAACAGAACTGAGGTAGATTTTCTATGGCTTGATACCCTTCCTGTTGCCAATCCTCACCAGAAGATTAGAAATTAACAACAGTGCCCTCCATGAATATAATCCTAACCAGAATTAAAATCACAATGGAGGACAATCTTACAGTGTCAATGTCTGAAATAATATATGCAACAAGATTATAATAATCCATTTTAAGTAAGTCAACCTTACAAAAGGAAGGACAACTAAAAACAGGTTGTAAAACATTCAGACAACAAGCACATAAAGCTTGTACACCCATCATCAGCTGCCAAACAGATATCATTATGGTTTTGACACTTGAGCAAATACCATTCAATCCAATAGTGTCAACAGCATTAAAAACAAATGCTACTTTAGAATTAATAGACAAGAAGCTGGAGTGAAACTGTAATTATATCCATTACATCTATACCTACTTAATACTACAAGTACAAACATAAATCATTTCATGCATAAAATTATTGAGCAGAGAAATTAAAAATACTACATGGAAAATACAGAGATATCTTCAACCTCAAGAATTACAGAACTTTCCTAATTACTTCGTTAGTGTTGTCAGTTACACTCATCTACATACGCCTAAAGTTAGTTCCCAATTCAGACTCATAACCACTAAATTTTTAAATAATACAGTACAGGTTTAGTTTTAGAAACAAAAACAATGGTAACACACTTCAACATGTAATAATTAAACACATGCGTCAAACATAAATATTCAAACATGTAAATAATTTTTATTTAAACAAGTTATATCCAGAGACTTATATAAATTACTGTTAAATAATATTTTTTGCAAAAAAAAAAAAAAAGTGGGATGGGAATAGAAAAAATTGTGTCAATGTTTTTCATTTTTGTGTTGACAAGAAATACAAGACCTGACAGAATGATTTTTTTTTTATATTTTGGATGCGTCTTTCCATCGATAGGTTCCAGAATAGACAAAGTTGAAAGATTTGGTCAAGGTGTCATACTCTGGTGGACCACGACTGGGGAAGAAGAAAAAATATTAGATTTTATTAAAACAGGAAGCATTTGATCTGAAGAAGGAAAAACAAAAATGTATAGTTTTGGTGTATGGAAAACTGAGAACTGAACATTTTCAAAAACACAAATTCGCTGCCCTACAGCAGAATTGAACCTAAGACCACAAAAGGACACTCCAGCCGAAGTCTTCTTGATTAAGTGTAGGTTCTCCAGCTGCCCAGCCACTTTTGCCAACCAACTCGTGACACTGTCCATCCGCCGTGATCTTTGCCTGCCCCTGGATCATCTACCCTCTACTCTTCCTTCCAGACATTTCCGTCAAGAAAGCACTATGATTAAATTAGCATACTAATCTATACACACAGGCACGGGAGTAGCTGTGTGGTCAGAAGTTTGCTTCCCAACTGCCATGGTTCTGGGTTCAGTCCCACTACATGGCACCTTGGGCAAGTGTTTTTTCTAATTATAAGCCTTGGGCTGACCAAAGTCTTGTGAATGGATTTGGTAGACAGAAACTGAAAGAAGCCCATTGTGTGTGTGCATGTATATATTTGTGTGTCTGTGTTTGTCCCCTACAACCATCACTTGACAATCAATATTGGTGTGTTTACATCCCAGTAACTTAGCAGTTCAGCAAAAGAGACTGATGTAATAAGTACTAGGCTTACAAAGAATAAGTCCTGGGGTCAGTTTGTTCAACTAAAGGCGGTGCGAGGTGCAAAAACTATCTTGCAGTTAGTAAGTTTCTTTTTTCCCTTAATTTCAGCCAGCCCCAGGGTAGAGGGGAGGCCTGACATTTGGTTAAGGCTTTCACCCACTCTTCATCATTTTCGCTGACCAACACAAAGTTCATAATTATTCTCATATATTACTAAGCATTCGTTAAGAGTGCAAATGCAGTTGTCTTACCTGCCAAACTTATATGGAATTGGTTTCACTTTCGAGGAGTCAATCTCATCCAGAAAAGGTGTGAAAATACGCCAAGCTTCATATAATTCATCAGAACGGACAAAGTTCATTTGGGAACCAGCAAAGACGTCGATGAGGAGACGTTCGTAGGCATCGGGGAACTTGGCATCCTGAAAGCAGAATTCAAGGGGAAAAGAAAAAGAAAACTCATGATGTTGTATCAGAAAAGGAAATCACACAATCCCATGGGTGGTTTTCATTGCTGTTATTATTTAGGTCTAACACACCTGATTAATACCCTTTTGATACCAACACAAATGGGTTAAAGAAGTTCCAGCCATTGACCATCCTGTCTTTTTTCTTTATCTTGACAAAAATCTAAGACTAAATCATTCAGTCTGTCCTTCCTTCCTTCCTTCAAGACTATTTGACCCAATTGGAAATTATGATGATGATGGTGGTGGTGGTGCAATGATGATGATAGTAGCAGCAACTATAATGCTGATAGCCATTGGTGATGGTGGTGGTGGTGGTGGTGGCAATGTTGATGCTGATGGTGGTGGTGGCAATGTTGATGATGATGATGGTGGTGGTGTCATTGATGCTGAGGATAGAGACCAGGATGCTAAAGATGCTGATGGCGATAATGAATATGAAAACGAAGATGCCAACAGTAACAAAGGCAGAGATGGTTACAATGAGTGAAACACGGTAAATAAATAAATTTTAAAAAAAAGTGTTGCAACTGACCATAAATCGATTCTCAAAGGTCAGGTCAAGTTCACTTTCCTCACAGTTGAAGGACATTCCAGGTAGCTTGGTCATCACCTTCATGTAGATGGCCTCCTTTGGCTGGACACGGAAAACCAGTTCGTTCCGCTTGATGCAGCCACGTTTAAAGATGTCAGACGGAACATCCTGGAACTGGATGCGAATCTCAGCTTTACGTTCATTGAGGGCTGAAATAGGAAAGGGTTCAGGTATTAGAGTAGAAAAAAAGTGGGTAGAAACTGGGTGGAGACCAGGGTAGGGAGGGGCTAGGGGTGGGGTGGATGACAGTGATATAATTGTACCTAGAATTGTTATAATAATGAATATAGGTGCAGGAGTGGCTGTGTGGTAAGAAGCTTGCTTCGCAACCACATGGTTCTGGGTTCAGTACCACTGTGTGGCACCTTGGGCAAGGTTCTTCTACTATAACCTCTGGCTGGGGATAAAATTAAGGGTAGACGTGTCAGTCAGGTGTCTGACTATGTCAAACAACAGGAATGACCACACACAGTTAAGTGTACAGATATCCATAGGTCCCCCCCCAACATACACACATCACAACTAACTCTACAGATGTCCATCGGCCCACACACACAACTGTATAAATACACAGACACACAGCTGACTGTACGTAGGCCCCACTACACATTTACAAAACAGGCTAACTGTATGCACACACACACACAACACACAACACACACACACAACATATACACACAGTCATCATAGCAACCAATCTTATAAACTCGTTTTCTCTCTGTTAATTATGTCACAATAATTAACAGTCATGTATTTAACTGAAATGTTTGAAGCATTTTAGTTTAATAATTAAAGAATTAGAATTTCTTACCTTTACCACATCTTAAAATAAAAGGGACTCCTTTCCAACGTTCATTGTTGACAAATAATACGGCAGCAGCAAAAGTTGGAGTCAGAGAATCTATAATAATAATAATGATAATAATAATGATAATAATAATAATAATAATAATAATAATACCTGGTACTTAATTTATTGACCCCCAAAAGGATGAAAGGTAAAGTCGACCGTGGCAGAATTTGAACTCAGAATGTAGCGATGGGCAAAATATAGCTAAGCATTTCAACCAGTGTGCAAACTATTCTGCCAGCTCGCTGCCTTAAAAAAAATAAATAATAATAATAATAATAATAATGGTTTCAAATTTTGCCACAAGAGAAGCCAATAATAATAATTATTGCAATAATGATTCAGAACAAAGAATTGTAACTAAACATCACACCACGTTTATCTTTTCTTTAAAACCTGGAAATTTTTAACTAAAGGTAAAACGTAACAGTCGGAACGCAGAGGAAAATGAATTACTGTACAAAATAGGTTTTGAAAAAGTAAATCATACAAACAGGTAATGTGTTTAAGGGAAACAACTCTTTCAGGAATAATAATTTTTCCTTTACAAGAAAATTATTCTCTCCCTTACGTATTTCTGAGAACCATGAAATATATGATTTCTTTTAAAAATTCTATTTGATTCTTTAGATAGCGTAAAAGTCCACCTAGGTAGTATTGAATGTGCAACCATAGGAAACAGCAACTCTGAAAAGCTATATTCCTAGTTGTCATCTCTATTACCCTGAGAGTTCTTACCTATTATTGGTGCTACTTTGGCGTGTGATCTATAAGAGAGATTACTTTAGGTTACTTTTTAAATTATTTTGTAATACTTAGCATTGTAAATGTGTTTTTTTTCAAAATTCTTACCATCTTAATAATAAGTAAAGCCACATAATAATTAAAATATGTACATAGACCATCGACCAGAGTAAATTTGCTCACGTAGGTCACACAGGAAGTAACACTAACACACAGTAAACTAAAAGTAACCTAAAGTAATCTCCCCTGAAATTGTAGATCACATGGCCAAGTAGCACGTTTCTTTTTCTTAAGAAATGATGTGAATTTAGTGCCTTCGTCTCGTCGCTGATCACATCGTAAAAAATCTTTAGCCAACGTCTTATAGGCTTTTATAAATTGAAAAATAAACTAAAATGTAACTCAAAGTAATCTCCCTTGTAGATCACACGCCAAAGGAGCACCTTGTTATCGTTCAATTTACATTAAGTAAACAATCTTATCTTTCACAATCGTACGGGCATTAAAAGTAGTACAAATGAGCAGTAATGTAACAAAACTCATTGACAACCTGCTATGGATGACCAGTAGTGCAATAAAAAAAAAACCTCAAAAAAAAAAGACTTAGAACATCAATCAGAAATTGTTTAAAAGATTAGGTCAAACTGAAGTGATTGTATTCTACAAGACTATAGAAGAAGGACTTACCATCAGGCACAGTGGGGTCATCAAGGTAACCCTTAGCACTGTCCCCTTCGGCATCAGGGTCACCAACATACTGACCAAGAACAACATTCTTCATCTCGGGAGGTTCAATACATTGTAATACCTTCACCTGTAACGAGAACGTAGAAGTCAAATTGATGAAATGTTAAACTGTGTCTGCTCTATAATAAGACAACTATCCTTGTCTCTCTATCATATTCTAACCTCTTGCCTGGCACACAGCCACTTCTCTTGGCTCCACTCCCTCTCTCAACTAAGAGGGCTTTGTCTTGCAAATTACCATATTTTAATGTGCATAAGGAACCCTTTTTTGTCAAAAATTAGGTGAAAAAATATGGGAGTTTCTTATACATACATAGTATTGTAATCCCTTACAAAACTTTTCTCCACACAGACAACACCAACAACAACCTTATAGCAAAATGAAGGACAAAAACAGACACACACCTTCTCATTTCTGATGTCTTCAGCGCTGGTACTGGATGGTTGTTCCATGGCAACGATTGACAGTAATTGAAGTAAATGGTTCTGCATCACATCTCTGAAACAGCAACAGATTCCTTCTTTATATTCACCATTATTAAAGACTAATGAATGAGGGTAGCATCGTTAAAGATTAACAAATGAGAGGTACCGTTAAGTGAGGGGTATCATCATTACAGACTAATGAATGTGTGTATCATTATTAAAGACTAATGAATGAGTGGTATCGTCATTAAAAGCTAACGAATGAGTGTATCATTATTAAAGACTAATGAATGAGTGGTATCATCATTAAAGACTAACGAATGAGGGACAACATCAAAGAGACAACACTGTCTGCATCCCATGTTTGAAATACACCAAAATTCCTTCATCGGATCATTTAGCCCTTTACCATTTAAACCAGCCATATCTGGCCCAAATATTTTACCTGTTTTATGTTCAAACTGGCCAGATCCAGCCTCTCACACTTGTCCTACAATGGCATTCTAAAAATAATCACACCATCAAAATCTCAAAGCTAAAAGATAACACATGGTTAAGACAGCATGAATCAATGAGACTTTGTATTTGACAGAGTAATCTGAACGCTAAAGAGTCAAGGGTCAACAGAAAGTAAACCATACATCACATTGAGAGCCCCTTTGTTGTAGGGGGTTTTGAGACTGGTCACATTGGTAGGGATTATAGGGATCTCCTTGAACATCTGGGAGTCAAAGACTTCAGGAAATATAGAGCCAAGAAGAAAATTCCAGAGAGAGGAGACATTAAACGGGGGATGAAATCATCATCAAATCAATGTTACCTGAACAGGTGTGTACTGTGTACTGCGCATAAGGTGTCAAAGTGATATATGTGTGTATATGTGTGTGTATATATTGTGTGTATATGTGTGTGTATATATTGTGTGTATGTGTGTGTGTGCATATATACGTGTGTTTGTGTGTGTGTATATATATATATATATATATACATGTGTGTATAAATATATATGTATGTGTGCATATATGAGTGTGTGTGTATATGTGTGTGTGAGTGTATATATGTGTATACACGCACACATGTGCATGCATACCCACCTGATAATTCCTGACTGGTCAAAATATCCGCCCCTGCCTTGTGTTCCTATTGGTTCTTTGAAGCTGATCACCACACTGGAAACGTGACTGTTGTTCCAGATCGGATTAAAGATTAAATTGCCAAATCTAAAGAAACAAAAACAAAAACAACAACAATACACTTTCAATTACAATAAGGACAAATAATTTTTGGGGTTTTTTTTCTGCTATAGGTACAAGGCTAGCAATTTTGAGGGGAGGGGCTAAGTGAATTAAGTTGACCCCCCCCCCCCCCCCCCCCCCCCCCCCCCCCCCCCCCCAGTGTTTAATTGTTATTTATTTTATTGCTCCCGAAAGGATGAATGGCAAAGCCAACCTTGGCGGAACGTGAACTTGGAACACAAAGCCAGTTGAAGGGGTGGGCAGCAGTGGAGTGGCAGCAATAGTAGGTAGCATTGGTTGTAGTAAGAGCAGAAGCAATTGTAGCAGTAGTAGCAATAGTAGCAGTACTAGTAGTAGCAGCAGCAAGAGTAGTAATAGTAGTAGTCGTAATAATCATAGTAGCCATAGTAGTAGCAGTAGCAATAGTAGTAACAATAGTAGTAGTAGCAGCAATGGTAGTAGTAGTAGTAGTAGTAGTAGTAGTAGTAGTGTGAATATTTACCTGAAGATCATGAGATTCTGTACCATTTCCTTGCCCAAATAATGGTCAATTCTGTAGATCTGTTCTTCTGGAAACATTGCAGAAATGTGTTGGCTGAGGGCAGTGTAGGAATCTAAATCTCGGCCGAATGGTTTTTCAATGATAATCCTTGTAAATCTGGACCTACAACAGAAACAGGTGGGGGAGGTAAACAACGAGAAAAACCTCTGTGGGCGGAAGGGGTTTGCTCAAATCACACCTAGTGACTTATGTGTACATGCATTTTTTATAAAAATGAGATAAAAAAAAATTGACGGAGCACTCACGCATCAGCCATGCAAACACCTTTGATTTGTGCAGTGGCAGGTTCAAAAATGTTCGGAGGAAGTGCAAGGTAGAAGATGCGGTTGCATTTTCCCTTCGATTCTAATAATTCGTTTAGTTTTTCAAAGTCTTCTTGGCTGTCGTAGTTTCCTGATATGTACTCATTGATCTTGAAGAAACTCTGCAACAGTTCCATCTCACCACTTTTCACCTGTAACAAACAACAACAACAAATAGTTAAATGCAGTATTTAACCCTAGGTCACTCATGACTGAGAAAACTTATGATCAAAAGTGTTCCAGCCATGAACATCCTGTCTTTTCAGACAGTTTAATCTACATTATCTAAATCAGTGGATCCCAACTATTTTCTACCTATGGACCCCTCGGATACCAATTTTTCTCTCTGGATCACTGTAAGGTATTCAATGTATATAAGCCAATCATATTGCATCTTTATAATTAAATATTATTAGGAATTGTATCGGCATTTGGAAGGGCATCCAGCTTTAAAAACTACACCAAAACTGACCTCGCCAGTGCTGGTGCCATGCAAAAAAAGCACTCAGTCCACTCTGTTGGCTGGCTGGAGTTAAGAAGGGCATCCAACTGTAGAAACCTTTCCAAAACTTACTGAGAAAGAACAAAGACTTGTCTTACCTTCATAAATGGCTGTACCTTCTTGAAGATATCTGACATTTCCAGTTTACTTCGAGCAAATCCAATAAAATAGGTTTCAGGTGGAAGTAACTTGTCTCTGAAGAGACACCTGTTGTAACAACAACAAACATAAACAGAATTTAGACACACTTGTAACAAAAACCACTGTAAAGCAAGTTAGAACTAAACGGTAAGATGTCTAAGTCATGCATGATTAATGACCTGCTGTGTGTATGGAAACAAACGCCAATAAATAACAATATATTTAACCCTTTTGATACCAACTGCCTCTGACTCTGTTGTATAAATGTCTTGTTTTCAAAAGTTCTGAATTAAAATCTTCCACCAAACCTTAGTCACAATTTATGTTCCTAACATTAGCTTAATGATAACTAAGTTATTTTGCTAAATTCTTTGTTATATTTAAAATCAATTGAAAGAAACACAAAACATTTCAACAGAAATATGGTAACGAAAGGGTTAACAAATGATTAATTTAATCCGTTTGATATCAACCTGGCTGAAACCACCTCTGGCTCTGAGTACAAATGTCTTGTTTTCATAAGAATAATCAGAATGCCAAAGGGTTGAATAACTCAAGTTATACAGATTTATAAATTAAAATTTCACAACTTTATTATGATTGCAGGAACTAACAGAATTCTTCAGAATTCTTCTGTTTATTCAGAAAATGTAAAGTAAAATATTTACCATAGTGTCGGATATATCTTCTTTCTGGCTAAATCTCCCTGGAAAAGAAAATGAAATGAGGAAACATGAATTTTAAACCAAATCAATCAGTCTTTAGTCACACACACACACACACACACACACACACACACACACACACACACACACACACACACACACACACACAGAGCATTGTTCACTTATTTTGGGCAGCACTGCTACATCACATCTACATAAGCATACACAGTGTTGGCCAACTATTTGGGACACTACTACTACTACTAATACTACTACTACTTATAAGACAAAAATACATGTGAATTTTTATGTCCTGCGAGTTAGCAGTCTGACAAATAGAAATCAATAAAATAAGTAGCAGACAGAAGTACAATGATTGAAGCCAGTAAGCTTATAAGAGAGTATTGGATAATAGAGAGTTAGAGAAATGTGAAAAAAAAAATTACAAAAACTAAAAAACAAAAGGGGTGAGATGTGACTGTCATGGTTGGAAGACCTTGTAATATAATAGGTTTATCAGATCAAAGCAGGTCTGGAACTAAATAACAAGCGTGGCTACACTGTCTACATTTGCCGTCTGTTGTTACAATAAGAGGAGAAATAGTTGACAGAGATGGCTTCAAAGGAAAATTGGAACAAATTGAAAAATTGATTTCTACACGTGTGTGTGTGTGTGTGTGTGTGTGTGCACGCACATGCATGAGTGTGTGTGCGTGCTTTTATGCATGTGAATATTTGTTGTGTAGGATAAAAAAAAAAAACCTTTGCTGTCAGTCACAGGTTTGTATGACCTACTGACATGTACCATGGTTTCAGTAATTGTTTTAAATGTAAATGCCTGTGTAGTCCCAGCTAGACTTAGACACACTCTTGGTACATACATATTCTTTTGTTTCAGTCATTTGACTGCAGCCATGCTGGAGCACCACCTTTAGTCAAACAAATCGACCCCAGGACTTATTCTTTGTAAGCCTAGTACTTATCCTATTGGGTCTCTTTTGCTGAACCGCTAAGTTACAGGGACGTAGACACACCAACATTGGTTGTCAAGCAATGGTGGGGGAACAAACACAGACATTGTAGGGCATGTTCGAGATAAACTGTTTATCTAATGGTAAATGACAAATTGTTTATCTAACGATAAACGATCACATTGCGGAAGTCTCAAAGCTGTGAGATGATGCATGATTAATTCCAGACAATGTAACTAAATAAGCATTACATCTGAATGCTAAAGGGTCAAATTTTAATATTTTTTTACAGAAATATCTTAGATTTATATAATTTGCATATTAGTTCACAACCGTTGAACAAAGATTAACAGAGACACATTCATGTGAACTAGGTCTATTGTTACACACCAATGGTTTATTAAAGTAACGTGACTTCTTTCGTGACAAAAATACTATCGAGTGAATGGTAGGAAGAGCAACAGGGGTGAACAGAGAACTGAACATCATCATCATTGCCATCATTACCACCAAGCCGATGGTAGGGTGGAAGGGGAGGAGGGAAGCGGAGATGTGAACTAACATAATTGCCATTAGCATGACAAAGAAGGGGAGGCACTGACTCGCCCCGCCCCCACAATGACAGCCATCTGAAGCCATAAATACTGGTGTGTGTGCCGGGGGGGGGGGTGCACAATGAGTAATATTTACTGCATTTTTGACTTTGAGAGAAAATATATTTTTTACAAATGTTCACTATCTTACAAAAACTATTATCAGTTAAGCAAATGACCTTTCTAAATGCATTAAAAACATTATAACATATTTGGAACAGTTCTATATTTCAGAGATGAGGAATTATTTACATTATTTACATTTGACGGATATTTGTCCTCAACTTGTTTGTTAAGAAAGGATAGGAAAAAAAAAAAAAGATTTATAAGCCCTAAAATTCACTCCATAATTGCCCACAGGAATATGATGTAGTGTTTAAGAGCGCAAACTACTAACCCCAAGATTCCGAGTTCGATTCCAGGCAGCGGTCTAATAGTAATAACAACAACAACATCGAAAAATACCTTAGGAATGAGAACCCAGGTTCGAAATTTCCCCAAGACACCTGATGAAGGCTGGAGGGTATATCAGCCAAAACGTGTTAACAACAAACAAGACGAGGACATATATCCGTCAAGTGTAAATAATGTAAATAATATATTCAGAACACTGTTTCAGAAAATTATCACTGTTCTCTTTGAGAGCAAAATGTAAATTTGCCTCTCCAGTTCTCCAGAATTACATATGACAAAAAAGATTGATACACATTGATATCCATCTTTATTCATTAGAAAGATGAGAAATGCAGCATCAACAAAAAAAAAAAAAAAAAAAAAAGATATCTAGGTCACTTTGTCTGGAAATCTTTCATTACACATCCTGTGACCTCTTCAGTGACTCTCCCTCCCAAGTGTCTTCCTGTTCTGTTTAATTCATTCTCAGTGAAATCGTGTTGAAACAGATATTGTTAAACACCAGGATGGTCGCTCCCCGCCAATAAACATGCACTATATATTCATACTTGTCCTTCATTTCAGCTTCATCAGTGTTATTGTTCTTCCCCATCCCAAATAAACACTATGCACTTGTTCTTGACCTCAGCTTTATTATTGTTCTTATTTTAGCGTCCTTTGTCTGGAAATCTTTCATCACACATCCTGTGACCTCTTCAGCAGCCCCCCATCTCACGTGTCTCCTTCTGTTCTGTTTAGTTCATTCTCATCAGGAATCTTGCAAAACAAATACATAAATGGGCACATACATGATGGGCTTCTCCCAATTTCCATCCACCAAATTCACTCACAAGACTTTTATCGGACCAAGGCCATTTATATCATTATCAGATTACTATAAACCATCTTTAGATCCACATGCGCTAAAATTCTTAACAAGATCTGTGAATTCCTCTACTAAAAGCCTTAAATAAACTTAAAGTAAGCAGGCCATGGGAACAGAAAAAGGAAGCGCAGACAGCAGGAAGAGTAAATCTCTTCAAATTTTACTCCCAGGCAGTCCAAGTTCAATTCCCTAGCAGGGACTGCAATGTCTTTTCCAGTTTGAGAGGACATACAAAAAGGTTACACACACAGCCGTAGCCTTCTCTATCATGTGGGGGAAAAAAAGTAAAAAAAAGCACAGTGAAATTACACATGCAAGTAGGGTAGCAGTCGGTGTTTTGTTGGCAAATACACAAAATCATGCTTGTGAGTAGGTTTGAAACCTTGAGTCTTTGGACTGGATAATTTAGTCTAATACTTTAATCCACTTGATCATTTACCATTGACAAAGCATTATATGAGTAATAAAAAAAAAATTAAAAGACAAATACAAAATGCTTTGTAGTGGATTTGAACTCAAGCACTCTGTATTAGTAGACCAATAGTGTAACCACTCAACCATATCATTTGAACTACTGTGGTAACTACAGTAAAAACACAAGGTAATTATTGATCTGGTACATGATTAATAATTTACGGAAAAAAAACCCCAAGAAACAATGGAACTCGTTAAAGACAAGTAGCCTGCGAGGAATAATAATTACAAGATATTTTAATTAGTGTTAATGGCTTTTAAGTCAAATTAAAAATTTCGTTTTGTCTGAGAGTCATTATGGTAATTATAGATTGTAATCAGTATCCATGAATACTAGACTGACAGAAAAAAAAAATGAGAGATGGGGATGGGTGGGGTGTGGGTACTACAGGTTAAATTGGGTCCCCAGTACATGACTGGTACTGGATTTATTGACCCCAGGAGGATCAAAGAAACAATGTAAATGGTTTCCTTAATTCAGTCACACGTTTTAGAGGAAGAGCATAGTCAAAACTATATAAACTCCAATATATTACAGGTACTTAGACTCCCTGAAGGATGAAAAGTAAAAGTTGACCTTGGGAAGATTTGAACCAGAAACAAAAGAGATTAACTAAAAATACTACAAGGTATTTCATTCCATCCATCTTCTCTGCTCATTGTTCCTGGAAAATTCAAGGGAGCAAAGTCCTCAGGTTCTTCCATCTTAGGATTCTATCAGATGAGTAATCCTGTGAAAGACTGGTGTCCCATCCAGGTGGGGAATATATACGCCATCAAACCAGGAATCCGACACTTATGAGTCAGCATGACTCTAAAAGGTACCTTTACCTTATCAGAAGCAACCATCATTACACCTTTGCAGGTTCAATACCAGCTTGGTATCATGGCAGTCTGCTAACACACGTAGCTAGTATTTCATACACACCACATGGCAATACACGACAGCTGACTTCTCTAAAATGGGTAAAGACCCCCTTCGGTTTGAACCCAAAGCCATGTAGTTGTGAAGCAAACTTCTTAACCACACAGCCATGCGTATTTGCCCTCCAGCTGGGCTAACAAAGATAAGACACAAAATAATGTTGCACCTAGAAACACAAACAGCGACTGGTAAATTACAAACTTTTAATACAAAAAGTTCCATAACTTATCCATCCAATCATAAACTTTAATTCCTTTAAGTTTGTTTGGCTGTTATTTTTCCTATAGAATCTAGGGAGGGGTGACAAAAAGGGGTGATGGCAGTCTTATTTTAGAACTTTTTTTAAAAAATATATAAACTAAAGGAAAACAAGCAATCGAAATGCATTTAAGACCCACCATTGACAAATAAGATAGTAGTAAGAGGTTAAGTAAAGTAGTGCAAAGCTAGTTTTAACTGACCTACTTATTTATCCAGACTTTTCGAGGTTGTTGTGGTGGTGGGGGTTAGATTTTTGGTTTTATAACCAGTCGTACTGGTGTTTGAATCCTGGCTACAGAACGAAAGTGTTTGGTTAATCCAGAAGAATACAACCCAGAAGACATAATAGAGTTCAAAAAGCCGAATTGCCACCAAGTAGAGACAGCAATAACCAGGAAGGATATCAGCAGACTTTGAGTAAGATCTGCACTGGAGGAATACAGAATATCTGGTTCCATGTCTAAGATAATGGCTGATCTCTCTCTCTTTCTCTCTCACACACACACTCACACACAGAGCCTTGAACGCTTCCAAAACAATCAACACACTTTCATTTTTTATCTTGTTTCAGTCATTAGACTGCGACCATGCTGGGGCACAGCCCTGAATGAATTGAACCCTAGTTTTTTTTTTTGTTTTTTTAGGCCTGTTATTTATTCCATTGGTCTCTTTTGCCAAACTGCTAAGTTAGGAGAATGTAAACACACCAACAGTGGTTGCCAAGTGGTGGTGCGGGACAAACAGACAGACATACACACAAACACACACACATATATATATATATATATATATATATATATATATATATATATATATATATATGTATACTTTACACAATGGGATTCTTTCAGTTTCCATTTACCAAATCCACTCACAAGGCTTTGGTTAGCCTGAAGTTCTAGTAGAAGACACTTGTCCAAGGTGCTGTACAGTGAGACTGAACCTGGAACCATGTGGTTGGGAAGCAAGCTTCTTACCACAAAGACATGCCTGCAACAAAGAATCAATCGTGATTCCCTTTTCTAGATCCCACCCTCACACCCTATGATTGGACGCAAGAAATGAGGAGGTTATTCCCAGACCTGAGACCTTGGTGTTAGTGTTTGCCACAAAGTGGATCCTACTAAATGCCCAGGTAGTGGTGGTGGTCATGGCAATGGATTTAGTCTGTGATCCAAGCAAAACAGGAACGGTCATTCTGGTGGACTTCCATCCAGGTCTTTCTTGTCTACCAAATTCCAGCCTGAAGGTATTGGTTGACTAAAGGATTTACAGTGGAAGACACCTGGCCCAAGGTAGCACTTAAAGAGAGATTGAACCTGAGACCACATGGCTGTGGACTAAATCTCTAATTCACACAGCCCAGCCTGCACCTGATCACTGTTAATGGTGGTAACATAATTTGTGGTGATGATGATGATGATGATGATAGTAGTGACTGTGGAGGAGATTGATGGTGGTGGCAGAGAGGTTGATGTTAGTGGTGGTGGGAGGAGGAGTCGATACTGATAGTGGTGATGGTATTTACAATTATGGTGGCTGAATGAGAGACAACAACAATTAATGGTAATCTATGGCACCCATGGCAACAATTATGGTCACTGACGATGACAATCACAATAATTGCTTGCGGACTGTAATATTAAACCAATAGTTGTCATCACTGATGATGATGATGATGATGATGATGGCAGTAGTGGTGGTTATAATCCTTACTTCAAAGCAAGTAAAAGATGGATGAATTATTGATTAATTATAATCAATCGCACCTAAACACACCTTGCGTTGATTGCAATCTTGACTGTTAACATCCAGCTTAAAGAAGAAAAGGAAAACATCAAATGGACATTTAGAAATATTATCAGGGTTAAACATCAAGATACCCTCAACAATGTCACGACCACCACACCTCCACCAACACCACTGCCATAGCCATTGTGACACCACAACACCACCACATAGATAAATATACAACAGGGGTTTTTTTCCAGTTTCTGTCAATGAAGTCCACTCACAAGGCTTTGGTCAGCCCAGGGCTATAATAGAAGAAACTAGTACAAGGTGCAATGCAGTGGGATTGAACCCGGAACCATGTGGTTAGGGAAGCAAACTTTTTATCACACAGCCATGCCTATGCTTATGAGAAACTAGCTGACATACTCGGTAATTCCCGGGTTCAAATACTAAGAAATAAGCATACTCAATTTCATTTTTACCAAATAATTTAGGAAAATGAATGGGTTATTTCCCTTGATTTTCAAAATAAAATATATTAGATATATATAAGGATCCCTTCCAGAAGCCCTATTATTGATTTTTTTGTCAACAATCTGAGTATTCCATGAGATTTCAAGACATGAGTTCTACTCACATGTCAAGTTTCATCAAAATCGATAAAACGATGTAGGAGGAGTTAGCTAACAACTCCACCGACAGAATTTACCACATATGAAGTAGATTACATGTGCATATCTGTGTGTTTGTGTGTAATTAAGCTATTACTGAACTAATTACTATGTGTAACACAATTTTTGTCCTTGGGTGGAGACTGTTTTTTTTCCTATTACTATTTGTAAATCTCACAACGTGAGATATTCAGCAACAGTACTTTGTAATAAAGATTGTTTGCCAACATAACGTGGTAGTCCTGGTTTAGGACTAATGTTGCTGTAATTTAGCCCCAGGAGCATCATCTCAACTGGCTATACGACACAATCTGTGTCCTTATATTTTCGAACAAGGGAATCTAGCACCCCCACTCAGCTCAAAACAATATCTGTGTATCGTGATTTCTGGGTTATTTCTCTTCATCAGCACAGAATAATTGTTCGGCTAGAGGTGGCACTGCCAAATTCCCATTCGAAATATATAGTTTTCAAAGTGAGAACTAGTCACTGATTTATAAATTAGAAAATTACAATTCTTAAATCTCACAACGTGAGATATTCAGTAACAGTACTTTGTAGTAAAGATTGTTTGCCAACATAACATGGCAGTCCTGGTTTAGGACTAATGTTGCTGTAATTTAGCCCTAGAAAGGTCTTTCCTATATTTTACCTAGAAAATATAGAAAATGGCTAATATTTCCTTTAAACTCTGCTTTTGTTATGATACTTATTGAAACCCCAAAGAATCCATCTCAACACATGGCTATGATGCTCCCTAACTATTCCTGCCCATGATCAGGGATGCACATATTTTCAGCCACCGGGGGACATACTCAAGTGGTCAAGGTCAAGCAAAGGTGTGGTATTGCACAGAATATTTGCTATAACAGTATTTCAGCATTGAATCTGTTTGAAATGTAATGGCGAAATAGGTCAGTTTCAAAACATTGATGTCCAAGTCACAAAGGCAAAGTTTCAAGGCAATAATAGTGATTTCCTTTGATTCCTAGATAGAAGCAAAGAGGAGATAACACTTACTGACCAGATGCTATGAACAATATAAAGTGAACATGTTTTTTGTTATGATAGCTGGGATGGGCATGGCTGGCATGGTTCCACTTCATTCAGAGTTGGCTTTGGGTGAGACCCTTCGTTAACGTATTTCTCTTAAATTACCATTGTTTTGATTATTTTTTTTTATAATAATACTCTTTACTCTTTGACTTCTTTCAGTCATTTGACTGCGGCCATACTGGAGCACCGCCTTTAGTCGAGCAAATCGACCCCAGGACTTATTCTTTGTAAGCCTAGTACTTATTCTATCGGTCTCTTTTTTGCTGAACCGCTAAGTTACGGGGACGTAAACACACCAGCATTGGTTGTCAAGCGATGTTAGGAGGACAAACACAGACACACACACAAACATACATATATATATATATATATATATATATATATATATATATATATATTCATATATATACATATATACGACGGGCTTCATTCAAGGTCGATAAAATGCTGCCCCAGCATGGCCACAGCTCATGAGCTGAAACCAGTTCAATTCAATTCAGTTAAGCACAGGAGTTGATATAATCAACCTAACACTTCCCTCGGAATTGCTGGCCTTGAGTCAAAATTTGAAATTGATTATTTTAATGTCATCATCATCATCACCATCACTATCACCAGTGCCATTGTTTGATATCTATTTTCCGTGCTGGCATGGGTTGAAAATCTAAAAGCAGCTGATTAATTATCTAATTATCTAATTAGAAATCTAAGAATCATAATTTCTAATAGCTTTGCTGTATACATTTGTGTTAGTGTGTGTGTGTATATGTTCTATACTGTCCTGGTTGACAGTTGCCAATAAATAAACTTACCAGGCGACACAACAGAGACAGCTGCTAATCCAGCCAAGCTTATTATATCAGAAAAGCTTAAACTTCATTAATCTCATTTCTAATAATAGTGGGGGGGGGGGGGGCACAGAGGAAACATTAAGGGTTAGATTTTAATTCATGCTCCCTATAATGAAAGAATATTATAGGCTGTCTTGCTCCCTCCCTCTCTTCCTCCTCAACCCCTGATTTGATCAAACCTTCCACCCATGACCATCTTCTCTTTTCAGATCTTAATCTGCATGCATGAACCACTGGAAGGATCGGATGAAACTTTCAGGGATATTTGGCCCCGTGACTGGCACAAACTGATTAGATTTTGGGATCGATCCGGTGCCGGACAAGGATTCTGGATTATTTGTCAAATTTACTTAATTTAATTATTGAGAGTAGTCAGGTTCATTTTTAGTATTCTCGTTTGTGAAAGCAGTCGATTCATTTGACTAAAAATTCAAGGTGGTGAAACAAGCAAAAAATAAGGGGGAGATAACTAAAGTGCACCAGTGGCATGAATTTAACTAAGTCCTGAAGGGTTTTATAAAATGAAGTTGACAAAAAAATTCTGTGATAATTTTCCTCACTAACTAAGAGGTAAATTTCAATTCATCAAGATTGAGTTTTCTGGGTGTTCTTTTTTTCCCCCTTTACATGAGTCAATCAGGACATCTTCCTGATTTAATAAACAAACAAATTTTACAGGTGAACAACAGCATGTCATGTTACTCTGCACACCAGGAGATACCTGTTCTTTTATATGCAGATGTGGCCATATCCTTACAGGATTTCCTCTTTCAAATCCTGTTTTTGCTTCCTCCTTTCTTTAAGTTACACAAATATAGGCTTTGAAATAATAAAGGTATTGTTTAGCTTCAGGTCAGACCTAATCTTGCAGGTCTGTGGTCAAACATTCCCCAGTCATGACTCCCCTATCTGTTATCTATGACTACTTCGTCCAGTGCAGTCCTCACTCAGTAGACTTACACTCTAGCTGTGATCATCCTGTTTTTTGTTCAGCATATCTTTTATCTTTTACTTGTCTCAGTCATTAGACTGTGGCCATACCAGGGCACCACCTTGAAGAATTATCAGTTAAATGAATCAACTCCAATACTATTGTTTTCTATTTTATTAGTTTCTTTTGCTGAACCGCTAAGTTGTGGGGATGTCAGACTAGTGATATTTTGAAATCATTTCATACATATCTTTCAGGTTTGCGTAATGTACAATAGGAAGTGCATCCATTACACAAATCTTTCTCAGTCAAAGCATTTTGAAAACATGAAAAAATATGAAAAAATAGATGGGGAAATTTCAATATAAACACATGGTTCCGGGTTCAGTCCTATGGCATGCCCCTTGGACAAGTGTTTTCTACGATAGATCCAGGCCAACCAAAGCCTTGTGAGTAGGTCTGGTTGATGAAAATTGAAAGAGCCTGTTGTGTGTGTGTGTGTGCGCGCGTACTTATTCTATTAATCACTTTTGCCAAACTGTTAAGTTACGGGAACTTAACACACCAGCACTAGTTGTCAAGCAGTAGTGGAGGACAAACACAAAGATACACACACACACACACAATATATATATATATATATATATATATATATATGTATGCATGTATATATATATATGCATATATATAAACGATGACGGACTTCTTCCAGTTTCTGTCTTCCAAATCCACTCATAAGGTTTTGGCTGGCCTGAGGCTATAGAAGACACTTTACTAAAGTGGGATTAAACCTGGAACCATGTGGTTGGGAAACAAATTCCTTACCACACAGCCATCCCAGCGTGTGTTCATACATGCTGACATAGCTGTACACACAACATGTACAAATATACATACAGACTCATTCCAACACCTATGCTTAAAATATATGTTTGCACTGAACAAATTATTGCTGAGTTCATAAAACCTAGTGACAGTGTGTGTGAGAGAGGGGGGGGGGGGCACAGTGTGTGTGTGTGTGTGTGTGTGAGAGAGGGGGGGCACAGTGTGTGTGTGTGTGTGTGTGTATGAGAGAGGGTAACAATTTGTTTGTAAGTATACAAATTGGCACGAGATCCAAATCTATTTTACAAGATCTATTTAATAGCTGTGATATCTAAAGTCAATAAAATATTATTGTTAGAAGGGGGTAGGACAAGTAGTAGGGGGCATCTGATTGCAAACAATTATAAAGAATATAATTTTTTATTCTATTTTAATTGCTTAGCAGCAACAGCAGTTAAAAGTGAGAGTAATGTGTTTTGGACTGCATGCAGTTCACTGTCCTTAGCACCGAGAAAACATCTCAGAGCCATATAAGAAGTATTAATGGAGTCGCTAGCAAGACTTCTACCTAAGCAGGTATAATATGAAAAATTTGAAGAGAAGAAGGGCAAAAATCAAAGCGAAAGCTTCAAAAAACCACCAATTCTACGATAAATACACACATGAGCAATGTAATGAATATATATATATTTATATATATTCTGGGGATGCACTTGCATAGCAAGTGACCTGATCTGAAATCGTGTGCTGGAACGAAAACAATTTTATTCTTTTATTTGTTTCAGTCATTTGACTGTGGCCATGCTGGAGCAGCACTTTTAGTCAAACAAATCGACCCCCAGGACTTATTCTTTGATAAGCCTAGTACTTATTCTATTGGTCTCTCTTTCCAAACTGCTAAGTTATGGGGATGTAAACACACCAACATTGGTTGTCAAGCAATTGTTGGGGGACAAACACAGACACACAAACACATACATACATATACAATGGGCTTCTTTGAGTTTCCGTCTACCAAATCCACTCACAAAGCTTTGGTCAGCCCAAGACTATAGTAGAAGACACTTGCTCAAAGTGCCATGCAGTGGGACTGAACCCCAGACTATGTGGTTGGGAAGCAAGCTTCTAACCACACAAGCCATGCCTGCACCTACTAAGGGCAGTTTCTTTCAATAACAAAAAAAAAAATGACAGACTGTGATGACCCAGCCAAATCATGCCACATAGAAAATACATGCATAAATTATGATGATGGTTAATGATAACGACTAATCAATTTTAACTTTAACAGAAGGCTGCATAAATTATGCCTTGTCATTGAACCTGATAGAAACAGAATCAACATCTCTCTCACCCGACACTCCACTATGGAAAGGGACATTGCATAGTATAGTTCTAAAATTGTCTGGAGTGGTCATGGTTGGATAACTTTGATCATAAAGTGTTCTTCTGCTCCACTGAATCTCATCTGTTATATGACACAGATTCACAACTTTATACACAAAACTGCAACATACAGTAATCTTCAAAGTGTTGGGAAAAAAACTTCAACAACAGGATCACTGGTTGCTTTATAGAAAGACATGACTTGTGAGAAATTAAACTGCTGAGTAATGTAATAATAACAAAAATAATAATAATAGCAACAACAAAAAATCAAAGCAATTCAGTACAAAGTGAAGAAACGATTATTATTATTATTATTATTATTATTATTATTATTGAGTGAGAGAGCAGCGCATGCCATCAAAGTGACACTGGGGTACAAATATATGAAGCCCAGTATACCCATCATGACTACCCGTCTGATAAGGGTACACCAGGCACAAGCATCACAATCATTATTATTATTATTATTATTATTATTATTATTATTATTATTATTATTAAGGTGGTGAGCTGGCTGAATTGTCAGCACACTGGACGAAATGGTTAGTGGTATTTCGCCTATCATTACGTTCTGAGTTCAAATTCTGCTGAGGTCAACTTTGCTTTGCATCATTTCAGGGTCAATAAGTACTAAGCAAGCCCTGGGAAGGTCGATGTAATTGACTAGTCCCCTCACCTCAAATTTCAGGCTTATTGTAGAAAGATTTATTATTATCATTAGAGCGATAAACTGGCAGAATCGTTAGCACGCCAGGCGAAAAGCTTAGTGATATTTTGTCTGTCATTACGTTTCAAGTTCAAATTCCACTGAGGTCGACTTTGCCTTTCATCGTTCTCCATGCTGGCATGGGTTAGACAGTTTGATCAGAGCTGGGATGTTGCATCAGCCTCTTCCAGTCTGATTTGGCTTGGTTTCTACAGCTGGGTGCTCTTCCTAACGCCAACCATTTTACAGTGTGTGCTGGGTGCCAGTTCCCCTTCTGAGAGTGGGCAGCAGATTTTAGAGACACACTACAAATCTACTGCTTCTTTTTAAGGAGCTTGAAAACAATACATATAGACACACATATATACATACAAGAACACACA
>NC_142942.1:19842342-19918234 GCF_046866305.1 Octopus bimaculoides | reverse complement strand
GGTGTTGTGTGAGGGTGTGTCGTAATCTCATCTGTACCATTAATAAATTCTTTACAGATGATTAACGACTAAAACAAGATTTACTTACGTCTGTGTCCGAGAAAGTTGTCAATATTGCTGAGTGCAGTAGTCATCGTGGTATATACATACATACATATATATATATATATATATATATATATATATATGAGCGTATGTATGTATACACACGCACACACCCATATATAGGACGTCTTAAAGGAAGAGAAGAATTTCAGCCAGTATATCGATCTGGAACTCAGAGTTCGGGGGCAGGGTGGTGGGCTGGAACATTAATATCTAACGGGAGACCCTCCTTCAAAGTAAAGAAAGCTCCTTTAAAGTTTGAGAACAGACCTTTAACTTCCAACCCGCCCTACATTCAAGAAATAGGTCGAGACGGGAGTCAACGATATTATTTCATCTCGCAAATTTATACATGAAGACCCTATAAAAATCAGTGTGCATAACCTTATATAATTTTGGAATACTTACATAATATATATTTATGTATGTATGTTTGTATGTATGTACGCACAAATCTAACCCAAATCCTTTTAAAGTCGATCACTATGTTTAAAAGCGCGTCTTCTTTCGATTTTGAATTTGGTTATGAAATATTTCTTCCGTAAATAATCTAAAATATTTATTTATGACAAAACTACAAAATTAAGTTTTTAAGTTTTCCGTCTCCTTAACACAACTTTAATTCAGAATATCCGTTTCTAACCATCTTTCGATCAGTTACTATATATAAATCTGGCAGTAATTAAAATACACAAACACACGGATACCGAGTAATCCTTTATAATTGGTACAAGGCCTAAAATGTTTGAGGGGGGACTAGTCAATTATGTACATCTTAACCCCTCAGTATTCGACTGGTATGTTATCGATCCCGAAAGGATCAATGGCAAAGTCGACTTCGTCGGTATTTTAATTCAGAATGTGCGATCCAATTATGGTATATTAAATATTAAAAAGCTAACTGATATATTAGTGTCAATAATTGAAATATTAATATCTGCACTTATTGTATACAGTGCTCGGGTGCAGCACGATGCGTCGGAAAAAAAGGGGCAAAAAGAAAAGGGGACAGAAAGCTGCAGTAAGTCAAAATAACACAGCAATTATAGCTAAATTCACATGGATGATAGAACAGGATATAGACATACAATCGAGAACAGACATATAATTATTTAGACAACAGAAAGAAAGGCAGCAGTTTACTTACAGAGGCGCCAAGGATGATGAAGGCATGAGCGTGGCTGGAATCGGTGCAAGCCTGCACGGCTCCAAGAAATTGTTCATAACATTCGGTAGCAGAGACATGGGGTATGCCCGGTTCCCCATCCTGATTTTGCATGTTTTAGAAACGGGCACTGAAGAAAAAACAAGATGTTATTAAAAGTTTATTATTGTTGTATGTGGGACAGCAGGATACGGTAGTGAAGTTCACTGTATACCCTAACGATTTATATATATTGGTGTGTGTATATATAGATATATAGATAAATAGTTGAGTGCGTGTGTTAATAAGAGAAATAAAATAAAGTGGAGAAGAGAATTATGGTTGAGGCAGATGTGAGAAAATTGTGTTGAAATGAAGGAGAATGTTTTTATATAGGAGGATTATAAAGAGAGGTGGGAGAGGAAGAGGGAGAATGAAAGTAGGAGGTGGATTGATAGAAGGACAGAGGGTGTGAGAGAGGGGGGAGAATAACTAAGGGTGTGGTGAGAGAGTGATAGTGATTAGAGAGAAATGGAAAGAGAGGCAGACGAGTGAGAGAAAAAAAACTGCTTGTATTTGCGAGTGTGTGTGTGTGTGTGTGTGGTTCGTGTTCGTGTGTGTGTGCGTGTTTGTGTATCAGCGAGAAAGTTAATGAGTGTGAGTGACAGAGAAAGTTAGATATCAAAAATGTATAAAGATAAATAAATAAATAGACAGACAGACAGATAGATATACAGGCAGAGGTAGATAGATAGATAGATAGATAGACGGATGGATGGATGGATGGATAGATGGATAGACAGACAGAGTTTTACCAGAGGAAGAAAGCGAGAAAACCAATAAAAGATATTGAGAGAATAAGGAGGTGGTGAAAGTACTTGAAGTGATACGAGAGAAGAAGTTAAGACGATGATGGAATTAAATTAGGATGTGAGGAGAGAGAGATAAGGAAAGTAAAAGAGGAATTCAGAGAAAGAGTGAGAGAGTGGAGGAGAGAGAGAGAGAGGGAATAATGATGAAGATAAAAGAGTGAGTAATATAAAGAAGGGGTGCGGTTAGACAGAAAGATATGATGAGAGAGGGAAGGAAAATTAGATAGAGAAAAAATTAAGGTAAAGGTAGATGGGAGAGAGAGACAGAGAGAGGGAGGCAGATTGAAAGATATAATGATATTTATATGAAGAGAGAAAAAGAAAGAGAGAGATATAGACACGGAGAGAGAATGTAAATGAAGAACAGACTGATACAGGGAGAGAGACGGAGAGAGAGAGTCAGAAAGCAGGAAGATGTAAAGATGTTAGAGAGAAAGAAAGAGAGAGTGAGAGGAAATAGACGGAAAGTTTTGTGAAGAGAGAAGGAGGGAGGGAGGGAGGGGGGAGAGAGAGAGAGAGAGCGAGAGACGCACAGACAGACAGAGACATTGAGAACAATAGATATCTGCTGTTTAGTGTTAGTTAGCTTCAGTTCATTTCAGATCCGGCAGGTTTACAATCGAAGGCATTCCAATCGTGACTATCTTATCTTGTTAAAAGATATCAAGGATTGACCATTACCTAATGTCTTTTCCTAAGGTATGGTTTGAGGGTGAACGCGTTGGTATTTCAGGCAGATCGAGATCGACGACCACCCATTTAGGTAAACGTTGATGTTCCGAAAATGGAGTTCCCCCGAAGGATTTCTGAAGTCTCTCCATGTTGAGTTGTTGCTTCTCTGCAATGAGAAATCATGACCCCAGGACTACAGACATAGGAATAGAAATTTTACAGGAAAGAATCGCAAGACGGATTCTTCAAGACGAAGCAACTGTCAGAACGCCTTAGAGTAGAGCAAAAACGAGAGTAGGCTTACGACCAAGGGCATTCCAGCTGTGACTATCCCGTCTTTTTTTTCTATGCTCAATGAACCAAAGATACTAGGAGAACGTGATTTGAGGAGAAGTTGCAGTTATTTCTAGCAAGTCAAGGAATCACCTAGAGACTTTTGTTCCTACATTCTGCAGGACAGAAGATGCGGTGGCGTAGCTAGAGTGTGTGTCGCTCGGGGCAACCCTTATACAGCAGACCCAAAAGTATCGCTTCCCATAAAAGCATCGCCCATAGCAGACTTCCCCAATCGCCGTTCTGCTACCTACGCTACTCAGAGGATATATCCAACAGAAAATTTGAGTACACACACAGATTACACAGTTTGGTAATCTACTCTGTAATAAAGTCTGTTTTTCTTTTATTTTTAATAAAAAAGCAACTTGGTAACCAGAACTAAACAGCCACGACCTTGGGAAGTGACCAAAAAGACTAGTTTTTCTACAAAATTCGAGGATTATAACTGAAAGTAATGCAAAAGAGGGTATAGCATTTTTTTTTATTTGGTGACAAAGGTTGTTCACGTTGCACATGTTAGTAGAGTTATCTTTCCTTCTAACAAAAATCCTACTTAACAAAATCTCCATCACAGGCGATGCACACGCGACATCTTTGGGACCAACCCGCGAATCTTCTTTGAAAACAATTCAGGTACGCACTGTTCAATCCACTTCTTCACAGCCATTTTTACCTCGTCTGTATTATGAAATCGTTGCCCCCGAAAAACTGTCCTTTATTGGGCCGAACAGTTGAACTTAGGAGGACGCCAGATTCGGGCTGTATGATGGATGGGTAACCAATGACCATGCAAACTCGCCGATTGCCTGGTTTGTTGCCAAAGATGTGTGGCGATCATACAGTCATGGTGAAAGTGGATAATCTTCAGAGCCTTGTATCGATCTCTTCCTTCTAAAGGCTTGTTTTATCTTTTTTGAGTGTCTCAGTTTACCACTTGCTTTTCCTAGTAGAGCCACGTTCCAGAAAACCAAGGAGAAGGACGTCCTTGTCATTCCCTAAAGTAATCATCGCTGGCTCTTGAACCTCTTAAACTGTGGGAAAGAGGTGTGCCGCTCTTCCATTGCCTGAGACTTCCTCCCCAGGACATAAAGATACGGGCTACGTTTCATCCCGTCACTTGTTCGGTAAATAAATTAATAAATAAACGTGTCTTCATTGGATTCCGGCAGATTTCCAATTTTTCTCCTTCAAATCGAGTGTCTGCCATCTTTTGTAAAGTATCACGACTATAGTTCTGTTGCATAGAAACCTCACGTATTATGACTTGTCTATCCACACGAATCAATTCATTCACTCGCTCGCGATTCCTGTCAGTGAACGCAGTTGATGATTGCCCATTTCATGTTTTTCCACTTCTTTAAAATTCTTTATCCATCTATGCACATTGCTCCTGTCAATGGTGTTATCTCCATAAACAACTTGTAGCCTTTTGTGGATGTCGGACAACCTGCGACGCTCCTTCATCAATAACTTAATCCTTTCTACTCTAGGTACAAGGCCTGAAATTTTTTTTTGGGGGGGGGAGACCAGTTGATTACATCGACCCCAGTGCGTAGCTGGTACTTATTTCATCGACTTCGAAAGGATGAAAGGCAAAGTCGACCTCGGCGAAATTTGAACTCAGAACGTAACGGCAGACGAAATACCGCTAAGCATTTCGTCCCGGAACCAATTGGTTAGGAAGCAAACTTCTTACCATACAGCCACTCCTGCTATTATAACTGATCGTTTTTGTTCGTTTGTTTTTCAATTTTTTTTTCATTTACAAAAGAAATTCATAATTTTTTTAAGCCACTCAACAACTTGTTAATGATGGACACATAGCATAAAAAAGTTCGTGATATCCAGTTAAACGCAACTCAATATTTGCAGCAGACCGAAGAGAGAAAAACTTCCGTGTTAATATTTAACTGACTTTTCAATACAATCAAAAGTATTGATTGATAAGAATATCGACAAACTAGTCTCCTCCTACGACAGATCGAAAATTTTGAAGAAGACATCCTGCAACGAGTCTTGATTTTCTTTCTCGTCCGACGTCATTTATATTGGGCAATAATGTTATTCGATGGCTAAAAACGTACAGACTTCGTTTCTTTTTCAATAAAATTAAAAATAAAAACTACCAAAAAAAAAAAAAAATTCCATCGACACAATCGTAATCTACACCCTCGAAAACGTATTTTTGTAAAATTTCATTTCAAAAATGAATTATTTATTAAGAAGCTTTTGAGGAAACAAAATCGGATGTGGGTGGGTAGTAAATTGGTTTTGTCGAACTTTGTATCAAGTTCAAACAATTCATTTCATCGCTTCGATTCATTAAAATATTGGTTTCTAATTTAGGCACAGAGCCAATAATTTTAATGGAAAGGAGTTTGTTGATTACATCAATCCAAGTAATTGACCAGTTCAGTTTATCGACCCAGAAAGAATGAAAAGAAAACTTTGCCGCGGCATGATTTGAACTCAGAACATTAAGAACCGGAACAAATACTGCCAATCCTCCTCTCCATTTTTTTTTGTCCGATACTCTACCGAATCTGCCAGGTCGCCGCTTTCCTGATTCTGTAAAATATTGGTTTCAAATGTTGGCACAAGGCCAGCAACATCGGGGAATGGGTTAGGTCTAGTATAACAACGCCAGTAAATATCTGGTACTTATTTTATCGACCTTGAAATGATGAAAGATAAATTCGAACCCGGTAGAATTTGAACTCGGAACGTAAAGACGGACGAAATGCTGTTGAGCATTTTGCTGAGCGCGCTAAAGATTCTGACAGCTCGTCGCCTCCAGAATCTGTAAAACACTTTTTAAAAAGCAGGGAAAAACTTTTCTCAAATATTTGCAATACAGAAGTCTATCTCCATAAAAAAAAAAAGTGAGTGACAGTCCCACAACAGTAATTCTCAACATTTTGGTTTTCTTTTAATGTCTTAGAGAGAAGGACATCGGATCTGTTCAGTTTGGCTTACAAATTTTTTTGGTCAAACTGAGTAAAAAAAAAAAAAAAAATAGTGCAATAGGTGTACAACCGCATGCTCGGGTCAAACACTTTAGTTTGACCGATTAAAAATTTTTTTTAACTGAACAGTTTGAAACTTCCTATACTGGTGGAATGTCTCACACAGAACACGGTCTACTTTGAACATTTATGACAAAATTTGGTATTTTAGAAGTTATTTCGCGTTAAAGTTGTCGTATTTGGGTAATTTCAACCAATCAACGACGTGTATTCAGTTGAAGAAAGCTGCTGCTGTTTCCTCTTCGCCCTTTTTAAGAGGTTTCCAAAACTGGTGGGAAGAAGGGAGAAAGGTTTCCTCAAAACATGGCCTAAGTGCATGTAACTGTATGATTTCCATTAAGACACACACGCACCAAGCGGTGGTGCTAAACTGGGGGTGGGGGGTGAGATTAAGTCTTTAACCTGACGTCAAATAAATTAGACACAAACAGTGTCCAGTTTCCGTTTACCAAATTTCATTCAGTTTTGGTAGACAAGAAACCAAAAGCAAAAGAATATCTTGTCCAAAGTATGACGTCGTCATATCGTCGGATCGGATGAGAAGTAAACTTCTTAAACACACAACGTCTGCACTTATCAACGAACACCAACAACCCAACCTAACGAAGAAACATCACGAAATGGGTTTCGTGAAAAGAATTCTAAGCTTCAAGATAAACGTTTTTTTTTTTTTTTTGGTGGGAGGGCATATCTACATAAGTGGAACCCACCACCGATTTTGTTTCCTCATAACTTCAAGAAAAAAATGTATATTTTTTAATGAATCTTTTTACAAATAGTCTCCAGATGGTGTAGATTCCAATCATGCCTGAACTTGTTGTGAAAAAGAAAAAAATTCCGGAGTTGGGAGAGGAATTTCTGGAAATTCACATGAATGGGTCTTGTTTCCTGATAACTTTCAGAAAAGAAAAAGGAAACGGGTATTTTTGAGTGAAACTTTCTACAAATACCGTTCAGAGTGTGTAACTTACAATTATATCGAAATTTAATGCAGAAAGAAAAATGGTGAGCAAACGCACACAAACACACACATACATACATACCGATACACATCACGGGACTGTGTAGTCAGCTGAGAGGTCAGAGATGGAGAGTCAGAAATGCTATTGACTGTGAGCAAGCCCAACGAGACGCATGAAAGTATGTATGTATATATGAGTGTGTGGATGTATGTGTGTATGCATTTATGCATGTATATTTGAATATATGTAAATTGGAGCGATCTTTGAGGCTTTGTGCCTCACTTTCACTTTTGTCTGCAACAAAGATAAAACTGAAAGTAAACAATGACTGCCGTAAGAAAAAATATTTTCGCTAATCAACTAACTGGTTGATCAGTAGTTAATAAGGTCCATCCATCACAGCAATGGTTTCCGAGTTTATCTAGCTGCAGAAACCTGAAATACCACGGAATATCCGTGGGAATTGGGCTGGTTACACGAAAGAACAGCTGTGCCGGTGTATTCCCGGTAAAGGAAGACAAATAAAACAATGTCCTGACTGACATCAACCAGATATATCATTATCAGCCAGCTACAGTCTATCAATAAATATACAGAGATTGATATAAAATATAAATCATCGTGATACAAAAAGAATAAGGAAGAAAGTCAATATTTAAACCTCGTTTACCTTTCTTTTATAATTTCCTCGTCCACTGTACACGGTAAGAAAATGGGGCGGTTTTATGAAGCAGTATCCCCGGTAAAACTTATGTCCGGCCGGATATATTGTTATAGCAAACATCTTTATACATTTATTTATAAATTTATTAATATAATAGGATTATTAATATAATAGGATTATTGACATTTTTTGCTTGCTTCGTTCTTCTTTCCTTCTTCATCGCAGAATCTTTGTGAAGATCCAGTGTTATCGTAAACATGTTACTCTAACCGAAGGATATTCGGCTTTTATATTCATTCATAAATGTTAAGTCGATATGTCGCATTAACCCCCCTCTCCCTCTCTCTCTCTCTCTCTCTCTCTCTCTCTCTCTCCTCTCTCTCTCTCTCTCTCTCTCCTCTCTCTCTGTCTGTCTGTCTGTCTGTGGAGTGCTCAGCCACTTGCACGTTAATTTCACGAGCAGGCTGTTCCGTTGATCGGATCAACTGGAACCCTCGACGTCGTAAGCGACGGAGTGCCAACAACAACAACACCACAGTGTTTGATACTCTCACCTTACTGGCTCCATATTGGCTTTTGTTTTTTAGTTTTATTTATACTCTCAGAAGTTTCCCTTCTGAGATCAATTGCGTTTTTCTTATTTGTGTTGGGTAACTGTTGCTATTCCGAAAATCGAAGAAAGGGGTAATTTAAACATTAAAATCTTGAAAGAAAAGTCTTTTTCAGCATGGTAATCATCGCATTGTTTGTACACCTTAGGGATCTTGTTCAAAACGGGGGCACCAGTATTTTCTTAACGAAACACTTTGAAACTTGGGACACTGGTAGAATGTGTCATATAAAACATCTTTTTCTCTTAGTCTTCTTAACAAAAAAACGTACATCGCAAGTTATTTCATGTTAAAGTTGTCGTATTTCTGTAATTTCAACCAATGACTGACGTCCATTCAGCCGAATGCATTAAATGCTGACTACGTAAACAAACGATTCTCAAACGATTCTGGCGGTGATAAAATTATTATTTCCTTGTCAAAAAATGGCTGAAGCATATTGGCAGTAGGGTTAGGGTTAGGGTTAGGGTTAAGAAGTAGCTAATAAACCTTTCATACAGTTCAGGCAGATGTTAACGAAATAAACACGCGTGAAAGAAAATGAAAAAAGCCAATGTTGTACACATACAGTTCAGGCAGATGTTAACGAAATTATAAATGGAGATTAAATACGCTTTACACCGCTTAAACTGCCAAAGGAGCAAGTGTAAACAGCTGAATACTTGTCAGTGATTGGTTGAAATTATCGAAATAAGACAATTTTTTACATGAAATAAATTCGAATACAAAAATTTTTTTCTGTTCTATAACACAAAATAGATAAGTATACGAAGTTTGAAAGTCTTTCGGTACCAAAAACACTACATAAAACATTAATGAAAACTGGTGCCCCCGTTTTGAACAGGATCCCACCTTAGACTTTATATACTGCCAAAGTGTCTTTCACTGTATAAGGCGTGAAAGTCGAGGGAGATTTTGCTGTTATTTCTAGCATGTCGAACGGCCACCTGGAGGTCTCTCACTCCGCCACCTTGCGTCGTCTGCTATTTGTTTTTCCAGCATATCTCTACGCATGCGCAAATGAAAGGAAAGAGTTTAAAAACTTCCGGAAAGTTGGTGTCGGTTTTTCCGGAAAGCGAGAAGGAGCAACTTAAAAAAATAAATCGAAATCTTAAAAAGTTTATTTTTTGACAAAACTCATTGCTTTGTAAGTAAAAAGGTAGAATCTGAAGAAATTAAACAAAAAAAAAATGAAAAGAAAAATTATGGGTGGGGTTGCTTCTCCGGCACTCCCGGCCTTTGTCTACATGTTCAATAAGGACTGAGTGCCCTTCAACAACAGTATTTGATTTTATTTCCTCTTTCACGTTAGGAAAGAGGAACATACAATTTTATGCCGAACATACCATTTCCGGTATGTTCGGCAATATAAGTCACTGACTGGCTAAAATTACATAATTTTAATAAAAAGTAACTTCTTTGATATTATTTCTAGATTTAAAAAAAATAAATGCAATTTTCGTCATCAGCATGCAAAACTAAATCAGGGATACATTTTTGAAAATAATCTGGTGAAACTTTCGAAAACTTCAATTGGTTGGAAAAAATTTAACAAAATTTCCGTCGTTCGCGAAGCTATCACGGAAATTTACGAGTGATAAGTACGCTAAGAATTAACTCGGAGAACAAATAATTTCAATATTCAGTGACTTGTAAAAAAATATTTTGATACAGCTCCGAACGATATGGTATTAAATAAATACAATGAAAATAAAAAATGATATTAATCTATATTTACATAAACAATTATATTGAAGATTTCCCATGATGCTCTTCGTTGGTCGTCAAACCATCAACAAGCAATGGACCCGAATCGTTCTAACGTGCGTAAGTCTTTGATTGAAGATTTAGGTTTAGACAGTAGCATGGAAGAAGTATGTGAACAAAAAAGTAGTTCGGCAATAGCAGACGAGAGCGATATTCACAGCATACACAGCCTTACGCAAGAATTATCTTCAGACAATGAAAACAGACTCGCAGACGTTGGCGAGACTCGATCATCGATCGGCGCGGGAGAAATAAAACTAGAACCTACTTTCACTATTACCAATAAAGACGATGATAACAACAACACCAACAGTAACACCAACAACAATAAGAACAGTGACGCATCATTTAGTACCAATAATGACGATATTTTACCTCACAAACCGCCTGATTTTCTTCCGACTCCTTTCTCTACTGAGTTTCCAAGTGTCCCAATTCTACCCAGTGTCACTTCAGATGAGATTTTGCCAAAGACCACCGATTCCTCTTCGTCTAAAAGTGATAACAAAGACAGCAGTAGCAACAACACTACCACCACCACCACCACCACTACCACCACCGCCGCCGCCGCCACCACTACGACGACGACGACGACCACCACCACCACCACCACCAGCAATAATACTAATAAAGATTCGGAGAAGACAACAGACAGTAACATCCCGGAGAATAGTTCTTCGAGTCAGTCTGGTAGTTCTGATGCCAAATGTGCCGCTTCAACGTCGAAGGATGATGGCACCGCATCAAGCAATGATGACAAAACCGATGTGAAACCAACGTCTGATGAAAAACACAAACTCGAAAATGCCGATGAAGGAGATGCCACATTGGCGAAACAGAAAAAAGAGAAACACGAAGAACGGTTAAAGATGCAGTGAGTAGAATGATTCTTTGAAGGAATTACATTTGCCTTACATTCTGAGTTCAAATCTCGCCAAGTTCAACCTTGCGTTTCATCCTTCTGGGTATCAATATAATCGACTAAGTTCGACTCCTTGAAATTACTGGCCTTGTGCCAAAATTTGAAACAATTTTTATTATTATAAATGGTGGGTTGGCAGGGTAGTTCAGAGCATTGAAAAACACACAACACACACATAAATACACACACACGTCAATACACATACAAACACACACACATAAATACATGTAACACATAAATATTCTGCATTTAACTCTTTAGGTACCAACCTGGTCATGCTGGAGCACCGCCTTTAGTCGAACAAATCGACCCCAGGGCTTAGTCTTTGTAAGCCTAGTACTTAATCTATTGGTCTGTTTTGCCGAACTGTTAAATAATGGGAATGTAAACACACCAACATCGGTTGTCAAACGATGGTGGCGGGACAAACACAGGTGCACATACACACATATATATACATACGACAGTATCCGTCTACCAAATCCACTCACAAGGCTTTGGTCGGCCCGAGGCTATAGTAGAAGCCACTTGCATGTCCCAAACCCCAGCTGAATAATTTCAGAGTTATTTTAATAATTTTTTATTATTTTCAAAATTAATTTTAAAAAAAAAGGCAGTGTTATTTCAACAGAAATATGGTAATGAAAGAATATAAAATGATTCTACTTGTTTTGTTTTTCTTTTTTTTCTTCTTCAGAGTTCTTGTGTCCAATTTCTCTGAGGAACAATTGAACCGTTATGAGATGTACAGGAGAGCAGCTTTCCCCAAAGCTGCCATCAAAAGAGTAAGTCTTGTACTGTAGTCTTTTTTAACACTATTTCAGTGGTTGTGTAACCCCTGGATCAGTCTTCGTCTGTTGCATATATAATGGCCAAATGTGTGTCTTGGCATTAGACTTGAAGATGTCTTGTATCAATGTGATGATACTGAACAATGTTCAAAGATGTTTTTCATACCATAATGGCTGCATAGCTTGCATTCCACTAGAGCTTGAGTGCATTCTACAACATGCAGTTGTTGCTGCAGTTTTGATGCATTCTGTTATTAGAGAATGCATGTTTTTTAGCAGCTCTTTTCCATCAACTGCAATGATGACAGCTTCTGTTTCTTCAGCTGCATAATGATGGCAGTCTATTGAGTTCCAGTAGAAATGGAATTTCATGGTTTGTTAGTGAGACCCACATTGTCATACCTGACTGGTGGTGTTGAACTTAAGCAAAGAACGGTTCAAAAGCGTGAGAGAGAAAGTCCCCCAAAACATAAATCTTCAGTAAATAAAACAAAATAACCTGTAGGTGGATTTAGTTAATCCTGGTGGGTGTGGAGTCTGCCTGGATGACAGGAGATTAAAAGTGTGTAGGATGTGGGCCAAAAAGACTTGGTATTCTCTGATGGTGTTCGTTTGATACAACTAGAGGGAGTGCTATTGACAAATCTTTGTGCTATGATCTGTGTGCCTTGCAGTTGACAGCTCATGTTGGTAAACATGTATATATGTATCTCTCTCTAAATATATATATATATATATATATCGAAATGCCGGTGTTAAAATGTGGGTAGCTGATGAAGTAGAATGATCTCTATGTGGCTTGTGTGTTTTCTCGTCTACGTTTGTTTGCAATGTCCTGTACCCAGATATGCACCTATACATACAGGTGGATGTCGGTATGCACATACCTGTACGTATATATGCATACATTCATTTACTATTTGTTTTTATATATATGTATATATATGTGTGTGTGTGTGTGTGTGACTAGCTATCTATCTGTCTGGTCTGTCCATCCATCCATATATATATACACATACACACACACACATATCCATCCGTCCATCCATATGTAGAAATAAGAAAATTCAGAAAATGGAGATACAGCATTAATATAATTTATTATCTGCAAAAATCTAACAAATACTCTTACAGCTGTTTCAATTTAGCCTAAAAGATTAAATTACAATAATTAAATCATTATATTAGGCAAAATCTCATCAGAGGGGTAGAAAAGATATACCATTAGGTTATTAAGTGTAGTGTTTTTGAATCATCTCAGCAGACTCTCTCTGTCTCTCTTTCTCTCTCTCTCTCTCTCTCTCTCTCTCTCTCTCTCTCTCTCTCTCTATATATATATATATATATATATATATATATATATACTGAGTCTGCTGATATATATATATATATATGTAAATTGTTTCATGTCTAATGAATGAGAATTAGAAAGGAATATTCAATATATTTGTTGTAAAGGATATGGTTTTCTTTTACTTGTGACTCAAATTTTACGCCTGAAGATGGCAGCATGAAATTCTCAATTTCAGTTTCAATAAAAAAAAAAAGTTCTATACACACATATATTTAATATTTATAATTTCACATGATGTTTATATATGTTTTCAATATTGTTTTGTACTTTCTCTTCCGCACAGTTAATGCAGTCCATCACAGGATCCTCTATTTCACAGAATGTTGTCATAGCAATGTCCGGCATAGCTAAAGTTTTTGTTGGAGAAGTTGTTGAAGAAGGTCTGTGGAATGCCAAGATTTCTTTGTTTATATGTTCCCTCTATACCACTCTGCTCTTTATTTTGGAATCTCAACTCCTTCCACTTCGTCTTTGTCAACCTTAGATTGATGGTCCTTACTCTAACAAACATTTACTGTATTTCCCGGCATATAATTCCAAATAATATACAGTGTAAACATGTTGTGTAAACCTTCAAACACTGTCCTTATCTTTTCAAATATTGTTGCATTTCGTAAGGAATTTTTGATCCTCTAAAATTGTATTTGTGTATAAATCAACCCCCCCTGTTTTTGGCTGTATTTGTGTATAAATTGATCCCCTCCCCTGTTTTTGGCTGTATTTGTGTATAAATTGCCCCCCCCCCGTTTTTGGCTGTAAATATTTTGTTTAAAAAGTTTGACCTGTGTACTAGAGAAAACAATATGTATTTTAAGATCATCATCATCATTTCCCATGCTGGTATGGGTTGGACGGTTTGGTTGTAGCTGGGAAGCCAGAGGGCTGCACCAGACCTCAGTTGTCTGTTTCTGCAGCTGGATACCCTTCTTAATGCCAACCACTTTACAGAGTGTACTCGGTGCTTTTTATGTGGCACCAGCACCTTAATTCACCAAAACAGTTTATGCCATTCTGAAGACAGGTTGAATAAAGTTGGATTTGGGTTAATACCTGTAAACTTGTCAGTACAATTACCTGAAGACAATAAGAGAGATTTTATGAGGATGCTGGATGTGCTCAAATTAGCTGCCACACCTTTTTTAAATTACACCATATCAATTTTAAAAAAGTGAAGGACACATTGAATGATGTAGTCCTAGGCTTGCTATGTCTGAAAGAACAAGATATCATTGTTGTGACTGGAATACCTTTGGGTATAATTGTTTGTGTTGGGGGAATATCTGAATGTGGTGTGTTCTTGGTTACCATGGGACACTGCGGCTCTGCATGTTTGAAGAAGGGATTAAAAAGCTGAGCAACAGGAAAGGCACCCAGCTATGAAACACTGCCTCAGACAACCCATCCATCCGAAGCTAGCGTGGAAAAATGAACGTAAACCAACGACGATTATGATGACACGACTCGAGTTCTGCTTAAATGTTAGATGCAATTTTTGTATTGCAAGGAACATAACTCTGCCATACTTTTATTCTGTTATATTTCTAGATGAATATTAATTTTTTAAAGTAGTTGTAAAAAATTATCTTTTGTTTTATACACTGGAGACTGAAGTTTAATCATCCTTTTGTCGAGGTTCTAAATGAGGTGAAAGTTATTTTGAGTTACTGGGACTGTGTGGGGTTGAAGGGCTGCACTAAACTGTTCTGGTTGAGACCAGGGCCTTATTTATGAGCACCATTAAAAGCTTCCATTCAAATCTTATGATCTTTCACCTCTCTCTCTCTCTGAGGTTTGGTGCAAGCATGACTGTATTCATTAGAAATTTACTTTGTAACCATGTGATTCCAGGTTCAGTCCCGCTGTTTGGGATCTGTAGAAGATCAGACATAACTGTGGTCAAGAAATCTGTTTTGCAGCTATGTGCTTTTGTTGCCACTGTGCAACACCTTAGGCTAGTGTCGTCCACTATGGTCCTGAGCTGACCAGTGCCTTGCGAAGGAATTTAGTTAAACAGAAATCGTACAAAGCCTGTCGTGTGTGTGTGTGTGTACAGACTGGAGTCTGGTGCAGCCTTCCAGGATGCCAGCCCAGTCAAACTGTCCAACCCATGCCAGCATGCGACAACAGACATTAGATGATGATGATGATCTGCTTAGTTTCAGTTGAAAATACTTAGTGATAGAACCACTGGAGCCATGTGAGTGTTTTATTGAGTTCTCCATTGCTATTGGTGATGCTTCACACCTAAATTATGATTTGGATTTCATACTTGGCGTCGGTCTTTTATTTTAAAATAATTTCTTTATTTTGTTTTTGTATTCTTTAGCGCTGGATGTGCTTGAACAGTGGGGCGACAGTGGACCACTCCAACCAAAACATTTGCGTGAGGCAGTCCGCAGACTAAAACATCAAGGCATTGTGCCGACAACGAAATTTAAGAAAAGTGCTTTATTTAGATAAATAAATGATGTAAATGACTGTTTATGTAAATAAATATTTATTGAAATTTATATTGTGTCTTGTAAGGTGTTTTGTGAACAGAGCTCACCAGTGGCTGCTGCCTCATAAAAAGCACCTATCCACTCTGTAATGTGGTTGGTATTTGGAAATGCATCATCATTGGTTAATGTCTACTTTCCATGCTGGCATGGGTTGGACGGTTTGACATGGAGGAGGCTAGCAGGAAGCTGTCCAGACTCCAACTGTCTGTTGTCGCCTGGTTTTTATGGCTGGATGCTCTTCCTAATGCCAACAGCATCCAGCTATAAGAACTCTGCCAAAACTGACAGTAGAGTTTGGTGCAGTCCTCTGGTTTGCCAACTCCTGTCAAACCGTCCAGCCCATGCCAACATGGAAGGTGGATGTTAAATGACGATGAAGCCACATGGATGTTGAATGTGTGAGATGTATGAAGTCTGGTAAGAAAGAAGATGAGCATGATTCACTGGATTTGTATTGTTGGATCGTGCAAATGATTGAGCACATTTGAGTGTGTGGGGATGAGGAAACGGTGTGAGAGAACAAACGCATGTACACACACATAATATATATATATACTTATCCATGGTGCCGTACAGTGGACTGAACCTGGAACGATGTAGTTGGGAAGCAAGCATCTTACCACATGGCTATGCCTGCACCTATATATATATGTGTGTGTGTATGGAGAGAGAGAAGGAGATGTTTTGGTCGAGGAACCATGAACAAATAAATTACAGTTTGTAAAATATTATGCACACTAACCATTAAATTGTGGAGGGGATGGAAGGATGGAATTGCAAAAATTGAATTACATGTCTACCATTAAATAATTTGTATTTTGGCTCTTCCTCTTTCTGTTTCTTAGTTTGTTTCTCTATCAGATCTGACTGGTTGGCAGGACACCACCATTGAACCATTCTAATCTCTCACCCATACATGCATCTTCTCTCAGTTTTCTTCTATTGTTACTGCAATGACCTCTACGTTGTGCCATTGTGGCCACAAACCTATACCCTATACTAATCTCTACATCTAATCTTTGTGGGGAAAATTTTTTTCGAAGTGGGTGGGGAGAGGACTTCCAAAGAGAAATTCATAAATCATTTTTTTTTACTTGAGTGTAATGGAAATAAGTTTGAAAAAAAAATTTCAGATTCATTCATTTTTCGTTTGAGCAATGGAAAAAGGGTTTTAAAAAGATCCCAATAGTGGAGATGTGCTAAAACCAACAGCTAAATCACCCTTAACTTTTTTTACTATAGTGAAACCATATTCAACACCGTATTTATGAATTTGTTTCTCTCTCCATGATACATGGGATCGTTTAAAAAACCTTTTTCCATTACTCAAACGAAAAATAGATGAATCTAAAAATTTTTTTTCAAACTTTTTTCCATTACACACAAGCAAAAAAATAATTCATGAATTTCTTCCTCTTCGTAAGTCCTCTCCTCACCCCCTCGGGAATGATTTCCCCCACAAATTTCTTTATGCCGTTTGAAAGGTATTTATATAAATTTTCCTAAAAAGATATCCATTTTCCTAAAAGCTATTCTTGAGAATTTTCAGAAAATCCTCTCCTCCCCTCATCCCAGTTCGTTGGCGCATATTTTTGTTTTCATATTCGTTTAATACACATTTTTAAAACACCTATTGTTGTTTTGTTTTTGTGACCGGGAGTTAAAGTAAACATTAACGTAACTTATTTTTAATCGTTTAGATATTGGTTTTGGTCATTACAGATAAGCAAGTTATTTTTCTACACTAAGTACTGGGGGCAATTTGTTCGACCAAAGTTCTTTAGAAAGCTGCCCCAGCATGGCCGCAGTTTTATGAGTGAAACAAGTAAAAAATAAAAGATCTATCAATCGTTTTTACTTTGGCGATCTTTCGGTACGATTACCTAAATATCGGCCTTTTCCGTAAAACCCTAACACCGTAATGAAGATTGTGCGGGTGTTACGGAAAAAGCCGATCTTTGGTAAAGATCGCCGAAGACACTTTTTACGGAAAAGGCCGATATTTAGGTAATCGTACCGGAAGATCGCCTTCATTTTAATTGATGCCGCTGGTTGCCGTTGCAAATTCTCGGAACACGCTTCCCAAGTTAGCAGGAATAAAATACGAAAATATAAGGATTATATAAAACAAGTATCAGTCCATTTTCCCTAGATTTCAATAGTTGTTGGAGAAAATAGAATTATTATATAAAAAACGAATAATACGAAAAATAAATTTCTAATTTAGAAAGTAAATATCTGCCGACGAAGTAAATACGAAACCATGATTCTAAATGTTACTAACTTCCGGTTAATCCATTTCTTTTTCCCCTCGTTCTTCATCTTTTGCCGTTTCCGTTGTCGAAAGACCAAAGTTGTTAATTGAGATTCATTACCGTCTTTAATTACTTTCTGTGTTGGTTTACTTACTTATCTACACACACACACACACAACGTTTTATATATATTTAGGTTATATTTGCTGGGCAATGACGGAAACAGCTGGTATGCTTTCTATTGGGACGTACGGCGAGAATTCAGACGAAGAAAACGACGAAGCTGTCAGCGATGATGGAGACACACCGAACCACCACCACCACAACAACACCAACAACAATAACACCATCACACCGCCCAGTAAAGACTTGACAGAAGCCGTGGCCGTTGACAACATTTCAGATGATGAGATTAGACACGACAGCGAAAATAATAATAATAATAATCCCATCAATTCTGTGAAACCTCCTTTGCTGGATTTCAAAGACAACAGATCCGACGATGGATCGAAAGATTATAAAGTAAAGAAAGCCAAAAGTAAGTTCATTGTTGCTTCTATAATAATATTCTCTCGTCTTTTATGCTTTTACTCGACATTTTAGCCACCCTGGGGCACAACTCTACCATAAAATAATTTGCTTGTAGCATATTTTCTATTCGTATTCTTTTATTCGAGTTGTTGGCCAAACTGGGACAGCAATGTCGTTTAATTATTGACATTCCTACAGATGGATATCCCTAGAATTGAATATGAAATTCTTTGGACAATATCGAAAGATAACCACAGAGTTTTTATGATAGAAAACAACCAACTAATTTCGGTCAAACTAAAGGGTTTAGAATATTAGAATATTTTACTTTTTATTCCCACCCGGGTCAAACCCATTATTTTTTTTTATTCCCACCCGGGTCAAACCCTTTAGTTTAATCCTAATTTCTTGTCCTTTTCCCTTCTCCATGCTGTTCTGATAACTATTCCGAAGGTTCTGGTAAGATGTGTCGGAAAAATTTTTAAAGATAGAAGAAAAAAAAACAAAAAACAAGTAAAATTCACCTTAATTTTTATCGAAATTTATCAACCAAATTATCGAGTAAACCTCGGTATACATAGACACATCGTGGAGCACCTACATGGACGCTCAACCGGCTAGAAAGAGCAGTAGTATCATCTTCCTCAAACGGCACCAACTGAATAATTAATTATTTCGTTTGTATATTTTTTTTGTTTTTGGTTTCAATAATTGTTATTACAGTTAAGAAAACATTTTATTTCCCAGTTATTCGAATGAATAAAATAATATTAAATAAACCGTGTAGTAACTTCTGGTGGTTATCGTTATTCAATGGTGACTTCAAACGAGGGAGTCACGGTGAATTTGACTTCAAAATTTAACGTTCGGTAGCTTGAATATAATTTTGTTTCACCCTACTACAATTTGAGGTTACCCCTTCAAATAAAACCCGTTTTATTTAAATAGTATTTTCTCCAGGCAATCTTCTATTTTATTGTGTAAAAGCAACTCAGTAAAATTTGACAACGGAAGTATAAAAAAATTGACAGGGCAGAAACGAAACGTATCCAAAGATCTCACGTGTGAATCTAAATTTACTGAGAAACCAACTTCGGAATTTCAGGCAAGACTTCCCCCCGTCATCCCCACTATTTCCGAATTTCATTTCTTGTCTAAATAATATATTCTATAGATGAAGATATTCAGTAAATACTATTTCAATGGCGAAGGTAAAGGACATGGACCTTTCGGTTATTGTTTTTGGGTTTTTTTTTCTACAGAAACCTACCTTTTTGACTGCGGATATTCCGAATCTGCACAAAAAAAAAAAAAGAAAAATAATTAATAAAAAACCGGTATTTCAAAATTTTGACCGCCCCTACCTCACCTCCCAGTTTTTCACCTTTTTTAGAATTTTTTTTTTTTTGGCGAAATACGGAGAATATGATCCTGAAAAAAAAATTTGTAAAATTTCAATTTTTCAAAAAAATAAAAATAAAAGTAAATGAACAACATTCCCTCCACTCCGCCTTCTCAACCTTTAAATATCTGAGCCAGATCCGAAAGCTGGATTTTTTGGCGGTGTGTGTTGGGGGCACAGTGCACAGAAAAGTAAATAAAAAATCAATAACTCCTGACCTATTCTTTTAATATTGATCTAGAGCAGGATTAAGACCAACTGATGCCTTAAGCACATCCCGACAATGGTTCCTCCCTTCTCCACTCTGCCATTGTTCAACTGACAAAACATTAACACACAATCCTTTCTATTGTAGGAACAAGGCCTGAAAGTTTGGAGGAGGGGTCTAGTTCAACTCATCGACCCCAGTATTCAACTGGTACTTATTTTATTGACCCTGAAAGGATGAAAGGCAGAATCGACTACACTGGAATTTGAACTCGTTGTAAAGCTGGAAAAAATGCTGCTAAGCACTCTGGCGCTTCTGCCAGTTTGACACAAAATTTACCGTTCTAAATGTGAAATGATAGATTACAAATTGTTTTCTTCTCAGCCAGACTCTGCAATTCTTAAATACAACCTGTTTTATGATTTTAATTTATTTCACATTAAATAGCAGTAAACAAGTGTTTCATATTGTTTTATGTCTGTTTCCCCAAGGTAGCTTGGCTGAGACAAATGTATTATCCTTACTTAAAACCAGGCAAGAGTTAATGATGCCTTTCCTGCTGCTAACTTTCACCTATTTTTTCTTGTAGGGATCTCTTATTTTATGTCTTCAAAGACACAACGCCAGCAGACAAGTTGTTGACTACAATGTCACCACGTCTAGCAAATCAGTTTTGCAAATATGAGCAATAATAGACACTTGCATATGTATATATATAACGTCTGCTTTCCATGCTGGCATGGGTTGGACAGTTTGACATGAAGCTGACTAGCAGGGAGCTGTCCAGACTCCACTTGTCTTTTGTGGCATAGATTTTTATGGTTGGATGCTCTTCTTAAAGCCAACCACTTAACAGAGTGCACTGGGTGCTTTTTATGTGCCACCAGCATGGATGCGTTTACACAGCACTGGCACCTGAAAAGACAAGCCTGTATGTGTGGAAGAGAGCAATTTTACTTAGCTTGATGCATCTTATCTATATATATATATATCCTCATTGTCATCATTTCCTACCATCCCTGCCTGCCTGCAGTAGAATGCGTATTAACATGTGATAATTGCTTCCATGGCACGAATTTGTATTATTGGACATACCTCATGTTAGTTTCAACGTCTTCTGTGCTGGTTTAGAGCATGTTGGAAGTGGGTATTAATTAAATTGGGAGCTTTCCTTCTTCTAGATTGGTTGCTTTCACTGCAATTAAACAGCTCAATCTACTTGTACAAAATATATATTTAATTCCATAGGTGGGACTCTAACAGGAGCTACTGTTCTGGGTCAGAACGCACTTGGGAGTAATGATAATTAATGAGGGCTCCATGTTCCCTAGAATTCCAGGTCTTTTGAACCGGAGCCTCACCATCAGATCCAGTTTAATGTCATACCCATAGTGTATATGTGTGTGTATATATACATATATATATATATATATATATATATATATATATATATATATATGTATATATAGTTAAAAAAAACACAAAAAAACAACAAAGTGAGGACGTGATACGGATAGTGTTATTGGACACTCAGGAAAGGAAAGAGAGAGTGTATGACGTTTCGGGCGTAGCCCTTCGTCGGAAAGATGGAAAGTTCGGAGAATGGAAAAACAGGAAGTGTCCCTTTGTGTCTGTTTGTCCCCCACCGCCACTTGGCGTGTTTACATTCCTGTAACTTAACAATTTGGCAAAAGAGACTGATAAAATAAGTACGAGGCTTAAAAATAGGTACTGGGGTCGATTTATTCGATTACAAATTCAAGGTTTTTATCCCAGCATGGCCACAGCTTAATGACTGAAACAAGTAAAAGATCAGATATATATGTCTATATATATATATATATATATATATAGAGTGAGAGAGAGAGAGAGATATGTATAACTATATGTGGCAGGCTCCTTTCAGTTTTCATTTATCTGATCCATTTACAAAACATTGGTTGGTCTGGGATTATAGGGGAGAACACTTGCCCCAAGGTGCCACACTGTAGAATTGATCCTAGACCCATGTATTAAGTACACACCCATGCCAACAAAATATTTAAAAAAATAACCTTTAGCCCTTTATCGTTCAGGTTACTCAATTAAATGTAATGCCTGTTTGTTCACATTGCAATTAATCATGCATTATCTCCTAGCTTTGAGATTTCGATGATGTGAGGATTCATATTTGGAATGACATTGTAGATTAGGTGTGGGAGGTCATGTCTGGTTGGCTTGAACATAAAGCGGAATGTTTGGGCCGGATGTAATGCTAATGGGTTAAGAATACTCAGAGCTGTTGCTTGGGCTGTTGATGCTCACTTCCCTAAATTCTGGCAAGGATTTTCCCTAATAGATGTTAGTTATTGGTGTAAAAGCCAAAGAGACACCATTCATCAACTGGCAGTTAATCCTAAGAGAGAAAGAAGAAACAAAGAATAGATCCTTCCCTCACTCAGGATGTGGAGGTGTGTGGCTTAGTGGCTAGGGTGTTGGATTCCTGGTTATGAGATTGTGGTTTCAATTCCTGGACTGAGTGACGCGTTGTGTTCGTGAGCAAAACACTTCATTTCATGTTGCTCCAGTCCGCTCACCTGGCAAGTATCTTCTACTATAGCCTCAGGCTGACCTAAGCTTTGTGAGTGGATTTGGTAGACGGAAGCTGAAAGATGCCTGTTCTGTGTGTGTGTGTGTGTGTATATGTATATATATGTGTGTGTTTTTGTGTCTGTTTGTCCCCTCATCACCACTTGCCAGCTGGTGGTAGTTTGTTTATGTCCCTGTAACTTAGCAGTTTGGCAAATGAGGTCGATAGAATAAGTACCAGACTTAACAGAAAAAAAAAAAATACTGGGGTCGATTCATTTGGCTAAAAAGACTTGTTCAAGGCGGTACCCCAGCATGGCTGCAGTCTAATGGCTGAAACAAATAAAAACAAAAAAGACATATATAGATGAATATAGACACACACACATATACATACATACACACGCACAGAGTTAAGACTAATGTTTGCTTGAGTTAAGGTTTTTAAAGTGAGAAAGTTAAAACTAGGGGACAGATGTAAGCAAACCCTTTTGTTACCATAGTTCTGTTGGGGTACATTGCAATGAATTTTGAACATAATCGAAGAATTCAGTAAATTAACTTAGTCATTAATAATCTGGTGTTTGGAATATAAATTAGCATGAAATCTAATCTTACTCGAAAGACTTTAGTTGACTTCGAAACAGGAATTATTTATTTTAGAAACTGGAACACACTCAGGTGGGTTGGTTTGTATGGAAATGGTTTCAGAGGTTTGTGGAACCCAATTAGTTCTGCATCTTTGATTTTTCAATGAATCATTGTTGTGATTCACAAAACTTTACCATTTCTACATTCAGTGACGTGTGTCCTTCTCCTCATTTTTTGCAGCTCGTTTAGTGTCCTATGGCAATGATTTTGAAGACAAAAGTGAATCGGAGAAGGAAGATAGTGATGTTGACCCTGATCCTGAGAAGTTTCTTGTCGTAAGTTATTTTCATAGTTTCACATTTTGGATATTGTAGTTGTTGTTACTCTCTTTTACTGGTTTTAGTCTTTGGATTGTGGCCATGCTGGGGCACCATCATCAAGGGTTTCAGTTACTATAGTACGTTGGCCTAAAACAGCACATTCATTTTACACCTGTAAACACACACACATGTATGAGGTGATGAACATAAAACAGGAAGACTATCTGGGCCTGTTATAACTGGCTTGAACATGAAAGGGTTAAACTTCCAATTTCAGACAGGAAAATGGCAAAAATTCTATTGCTTGAAGTTAGATCACACTCTAATGTGGTCAATAAATCTTGTCTTCTGTGTGTTGGCTGTTGGAATTGTTTCTTAGTTAATTACTAATTAATTAATTTTACTTTTTGTACTGAAACAATGATTATTGCTAATTTTAAAGTTAAATTTTTTTTTTTTTTTTCTGTGTATGTAGGTGAGTCAAGATAAAGATTCTGTATTGAAACCAGAACAAGCCTGTAAGTATATCAATCACTTTTCTGTTTAGCTAGTCACCCTTGATCTGCTGGAACTATCACAAAAACCTGCCAGCCATGATCATCCAGCCATTTCTCAGAGATAGAATACATAGAGCTCCATTATTTATTCCGTCCCTCCCTTTTTTGCCCTCTTGCAGCAGCCATATTTCTATAGGATTTGGTAAAATATTTCCAACTTTATGCATTAGTAGTTCTTTAGCACTGATAGATCTACAATGAAAGGCTTTTCTACCATGACCATTCCATTGTTTGGTACAGACATGACATCATTATCTCATGTGTCCTTCCTTTACTTCTGAGATTGTAGAGTTGTGAGGGTTTCTGTAGTTGTCTCTCTGAGTACTTGCCAACCCTTCTTGTGCTGGTGCCATATTAAAATGCTCCCGTTACACTTCTGTAAAGGGGTTGACCATAGGGAAGGCATCCAGCCATAGAAACCAAACCATATGCCACCTATTAGCACCAGTCTATGGGAGCAGCAGCTCCCAATAAAAATGCCTGTCTGTGATGATTTGTCCGACCCATGCCAGCATGGAAAGCAGAGATGAAATGATGATGATGATGACTTAAGGGATTAAGTGACTGTATGGGTATGTCCTTGTTAGTTTGTTATATATTGCTGTATTATGTTATTATTGATGATCTTAGATTAAATCATGACATGTTGCTGTATAAATTTGATAGTCACCAACTGAAATCTCATAACTTACATTTATAAAAATATTAATATAAATATGGAGTGGTTGGCGTTAGGAAGGGCATCCAGCTGTAGAAACTCTGCCAAATCAGATTGGAGCCTGGTGCAGCCATCTGGTTCGCCAGTCCTCAGTCAAATCGTCCAACCCATGCTAGCATGGGAGGTGGACGTTAAACGATGATGATGATGATTACTATCACAAGTGCATTGGTAATAAAAGTATCAAGTTGGTGGTTTATAATTTGAGTGAGATTTAGCTGCTATTTCTAGCAAGTAAAACAGCTTTGTAGAGGCACCCCTTTCCCATTGTTATTTCAGATGTGTCTGACACTTTAGTACACCAGTTCACTTAGTTGACAGAAATACTGTTCAGCAGATGCTGTAGAAATGTTGCTCGTTAGGCAATATCTCGTATTCGTTAAACCCTATCAAACTACCAAAGCTAATTATCGACTGTTAAAAGTGCTCCAGAAAATATTTACTTTTAAATTTGGTCTTGAAGATTTTATCCCTTGTCTTCTGTTTCTCTTGGACAAAGATCTAAATTGGCCCAAACTGTAGGATATGGTGCATTATCCCATAGCTTCAACATTTCGATGACGTGATTGTTTATTTTTAGAATGACATTGTGAATAGGTGTGAGAGGCCAGATCTGGATTGTTTGAACATTAAACAAGTAGAATATTTGGGGCCAGATATGGCCCATTTGACTCCAGCATTCGGATTATTCTGTCTAATTTAATGCTTATTTATTCACATTGTTCTGAATTGAACAGGCTTTATCTCATAGCTTTCAGATTTTGTTGTGATTGTATATTTTTAGAGTGACATTGTAGGGTAGGTGTGAGAGGCTGGATCTGGTCAGTTTCAACATAAAACGGGAAGAATATCTGGACCAGATATGGCCAGTTTAAATGCTAAAGGGTTAAATCTCTCTCTCTCTCCCCCTCTCTCTCCTTCTCTCTCTCTCTCTCTCTCATATTCTTCAATGTTTCATATCTGATTATCCTTCTCTTCATCAGCTTCTTTATCTCGAAGTGTACAAAACATGGCTGCTGATGAGATACAACTCCCACCAGAACCACCTGGTCGATGTTCTCGAGCTTTACAGGTAAGTACACCTTGCTTTTCAATCATTCTTTACCGCCTTTAATTTCTTCCTCCCTTCCCTTTAGTCCTAGATATACTATGACTGAAAAATTATAGAATGCCCACAGCCTTAACACCTTTCACTATTTTCCTATTAACCTTCCTGAGGCAGGCCCTGGTCCTAACATCCAAATTCTGCTGTGGTTGACAATACTTTTTGTTCTTTTGGGGTTGATAAAATAAGTACCAAGCAAGTACAGGGGTCGATGGAATCAGCACCCTCTGCAGTACCATTGCCGGCTTTGTGCCAAAATTAGAAAGTGTTGTTGTCGTTAGCGTAATGGATGTATTATGAAGCCAGTGGTTACGATTCTTCATGTCCTGAGTTGAAATCCCTGCCAAATTAACCTAAGCCTTTTATTTTTCTGGGGTCTTTAGAAGAAAGTGCTAGCTAAGGACAGGGGTTGATTCAGTTGACTACCCCTTCCTTCTCAAGAGGTTAGGGCCTTGTGCCCTATAAAATTTTCATCATCATCATCTTTATTATAATATTTTAAAGGATTGACGTAATTTTTCGTATTGTCTATTATAGTTGTTGCTGTTATTATTAAGGTGACGAGCTGGCAGAATTGTTAGTACGCGGGGCAAAATGCTTAGCAGTATTTTGCCTGTCACTACATTCTGAGTTCAAATTCCACCGAGGTCAACTTCCAGCCTTCCGGGGTCAATAAATTAAGTACCAGTGAAACACTGGAGTCAATGTAATCCACTGTCCCCCTCCCCCAAGATTTCAGGCCTTGTGCCTATTGTAGAAAGGATTATCATTATTATTATTATTATTATTATTATTATTATTATTATTATTATTATTATTATTATTAAGGTGGCGAGCTGGCAGAATCCTTACCACATGGGGTGAAAGCATTTCGTCCGTCTCTATGTTCTGAGTTGAAATTCCTCCATGGTCGACTTTATCTTTCATCCTTTCGGGGGTCGATAAAATAAGTACCAGTTGAATACCGGGGCTGATGTAATCAACAAGTCCCCTCCCTCAAAATTTCAGGCCTTGTGCCTTTAGTAGAAAGGATTATTATTATTATTATTATTATTTGTTTCAGGAGAAAATAGCCCACCACTATAATAAAATGAAGCAAGAAGGTTGTAATTTAAGTCTAAGCATTCAGAAACGGAAGGGTTTTCGAAATCCAAGGTATGAGGACATTATTATTATTATTACTGTTGTTTGTATTTCAATAATCTTATTTTTATAATTTATTTTTTTCCATTGCGTACCCAACTATAACTGTATACCCTGGGTACATATGTACAGATGCATTTTGGTTTGAAATTACTCAATGTAATGTGTGTCTGAGACACCTAGTGGTACTGTTTCTGTATGTCTGTGTGTAACTTTTGGGATGCTGTGTATATCTATTGTAAATAATGTGTGTGTGTTCACTAGGGTACTCTTTAGCTATTGAAGTACTATATGTAATATGTGTGTCCTGGTCCTCTACATATGCTTTTTTAACTGCTGGGGTACTGTACTCTATATGATGTGTTGAGTACTTGGTATTGCTTTCTTTCCATATGATGTGTATGGATGTATGAACTGTTTATTTGATATATATCTCTAATTTTCTGCATGTATTATTCTAACAGTAATATGTAAATTATTTCCAATCTATTTGCAGTATTTATGAAAAATTAATTGAATTCTGTCAAATTAATGAGAAAGGCACAAATTACCCACCTGTAAGTCTTGATTGATTCCTACCTTGTTTATATATCTTTTATTTTCTTATTTCATATTTAGTTTCTTCTGCTAGCTTGTGGGGGGTGGTAGGTGGTGTTTGTTGGGTTGTGGTCCTAATACAGCCGACTTATGGTCATCAGAGACATGGTTAGAACCAAGGTGCTACACAATGGATCTGAACCAGAAACCATGTGGTTGGGACGCAAACGTCCTGACCACACAATAATATATTTCTACTGGTTTATAGATAATATTCATGGTTTAGCCCTTTTGATAGCAACCCGACTGAAACCGGCTCTGGCTTTATAGTACAAATAACTAAATTCTTTGTTATATTTAAAATTAATTGAAAGAAACATAGAGCATCTCAACAGAAATATGGTAAAAAAAAAGGGCTAACTAATAATTAATTTAACCCTTTTGATACCAACCCGGCCGAAACTGCTTCTGGCTTTGTAGTACAAATGTCTTGTTTTCAAAAGTTCTGAATTAAAATTTTCCACCAAACCTTAGTCACAATTTATGTTCCTAACACTAGTTGAATGATAACTAAGTTATTTTAGTAAATTCTTTGTTATATTTAAAATTAATTGAAAGAAACACAGAGCATCTCAAAATAAATACGGTAACAAAAGGGTTAAATATGATTTTCTGGCAAAATAAATTAAATTTGAAGCTTTCCTTTGATTTTTTAATTAAAAAATTAATTTTTTTTGGTTAAAATTTCACTTTCTCATTTTATATTTTTCAGGAAATATTTGATCCTTTAGTCTGGGGTTCCGACTCTTTGTATGATTCCTTAGGTAAGAGCTCAAACATTTCTGTCTCTTTACTATTACTACTACTACTACTACTAATGATTTTCCTGCTTTCCTTTGTGAAAGCACTTGGCTTAGTGGTAAAGATATTTGGCTCACAATCGATAGGTTGTGAGTTTGATTCCCGACAGCGCGTTATGTCATGTGTGCCCCCTTTGTTACGCAGTCGACGTCTACACCATAGTCTGGTTCTTGTCACACCCAATGCTTGTTATATCCTGATCTATTGATTCGACTGTGTCCACTATCCACTGCTTTAACTCCTGTAAGCCTTGTGGAAATGAAGGTATGAACAGCTTCTCTTTCTGATACCCCCAAAGGAAAAAGTTGCAGGGTGTTGGGTGAGGGAAATGCCTGTGTGTGTGTGTGTGGAGGGGGGGGGGTAGATCATCAATAGTAAATCATTCACCGCTGCGTAGCCAATTCAGCATTCTAGAAGATGCTGGTTGAGGTAATCGTGTATGGGTCTATGCCAATGTGGCAGGGCCCTGTCTTGCTGCATAATGAAGTCGGGGTACCTCTTCTCCCACCTGAGCCAACAACCAAATGGACAGCACACTGAGGTAGGTGCACCCTGTAACAATGGACTATTCATTTTGAATTAGTCTGTGTTGTGTTTGTAGATTGAAGGGCTTCTGCATTTTCCACATAAAAGGCATTGGTTAGCATAAACTATGGTAAAAGACACTAACCCAAGGTACTGTACAACGGAATTGAACCTGGAACCACAGGGTTGCTTAGTGAACTACTTAATCACACTGCCATGCTAATTTTCCTTTCTTTCTTTCTTGGTTTACTTTTAATACTTTATCCTCTACTACTATAGTAATCCCTTGACTATCACAAGTTCTAAAACCTTCCACAAAAATAATTAAAGTCTAAATATAAATACTTGTCAGTCGCAGAAACCCTTGGTATACTAAGGAGGAGTCTGCAGTAAATTTGTGCTGGTGGCACGTAAAAGCACCCTCTACACTCTTGGAGGGGTTGGCGTTAGGAAGGGCATCCAGCTGTAGAAACTCTGCCAGATCAGACTGGAGCCTGGTGTAGCCATCTGGTTCACCAGTCCTCAGTCAAATCGTCCAACCCATGCTAGCATGGAAAGCGGACGTTAAACGATGATGATGATGATGATTAGCCATAAAAATCCACAATGTACTGAGTGCATGATAGGAGAACTGCGCTGTGACGAGGGATTACTCTACTAGTAATAATGATAATAATAATAATATAAATATCATTTGAATTCCATTTGTTTCCAGATAAAATGCAGAAACTGGACATGGAGAAACGAGAGAAAGAACGCAAAGAAAGAACCAAAGTAAGTAACTCCTCAGACATGTCTCTGTTGTCTTTCACGTGTGTTCTTGGACTGTGTACTCCTAATGGTACACGTTCCTGGACTGTTGTGTACTCCTGGTATTACAGCTATTTCTGGAGTGTGTATCCTTAAGATTGGACATGCTGCTGTGTCAGAATGGTATTCACTAAAGAGTCTTCATATGTGTGAATAAGGATCAGTATCCAGCCCCCCCCATCTTCTTACCCTGTGTGTGTGGCTTTTATCTTGCTTCACCCATTTGGCTGTGGCCATGCTGGGGCACTGCCTTGAGGAATTTTAGTTGAATGAATTGACCCCCCCCAGGATTGATTTAATTTTTTTAAAGCCTGGTACTTATTCTGTCGGACCTTTTTTGCTGGACTGTAACTTACAAAGTTACAGGGACGTAGACACACCAACAGCGGTTGTCAAGCAGTGATGACACACACACATACACACCAACACAACCGACAAGCTTCTTTCAGTTTCTGCTCACCAAAATCCACTTACAAGGCTTTGGTCAGCCTGAGAGTATAGTAGAAGACACTTGCCCAAGGTGCCATGCAGTGGGACTGAACCTGGAACCATGTAGTTGGGAAGCAAGCTTCTTACCACACAACCACACTTGAACCTGTTTGTGTGTGTATACATACACACAGCTAAGATTCAAGATTACCAAATTTGATTTTATATCCCTGTGTATCAAAGAAAAATTTCAAAATATCAACACAAGACGTTTATGTATTGAACATGTTCCAGTGGCTTGATATCATCATCATCATCATCCAGTGTTTTAAATCCGGGGTTTTGTCCCCATTAATGGGGGTGGCTGGATCTGCCTCAATGTCATAGCAATCGAGGTAGGCAGGTGCAGCCCACCCCAACCTTTGGGCTGGCTGGTGCCCATTCTCCTTTGCTATCATGAGGCTATTTTGGAGCTGGATTTTCTAGAGAGAGGATCCCCTTGCTTACCCCCAACTTCAGTTTTTAGGCATGTGTGGTCCGGAGATCAAGGCCTCTACCATGGTTTTTAAGAAATTTGGTGGAAAACTAGCTCAGGAAGGCATTATATAAAGACATTATATTCATGTAGTTTAGTGTAGAAATAAAAGTTTCTAGTTTTACTACAATCTGGGAGAACTGAAACGGTTCAACCAGTCATTGGTAAACTTTGACCTACAGGTCTCGTGGTCTGTGCAACTTTTTATTTGCACATCAATGAAAAATTACTTTGAATTTTTTCGGAGTGTAGCCTGCCTCTCAGGAAAGGTTGCCTAATTTTGGGTTAACCTTAGTTATGAGATTTTAAGTTTTGTGTTGTTGCATGTAGTAGTAGCAGCAGTAGAAGTTGTGTGATGTTTGATACAAGATTACCAATGACTGTGGTTTAGTTTCTTTCAGTTAGTCTTAGCTACTTCCTGTCTGTGAAAAGTGTATGGCAGAAAATTGTTGACGTCGTTTTTTATATTATTTCAGATTGAGTTTGTAACAGGGACGAAGAAATTGTCGACAGAAGGACCAGTTGGTAAGTTGCTCTACATTGATCATCATTGTCCCCTCTGCCAGCAGCACCACCACCATCAGTTTTGTTTTAACCCTTTATTTTTAGTCATCCTTATTATCAACACCACCATCACCCCTACTCTAATTTCCACTGTTGTCATCACCATCATTGTGTTCATGCTTGTATTTCTATATTTCATAGATGAAAAATTTATATGTACACTTACTTACTGGTGTCCTCATCTTGATTGTTGCTTTTCACTACATTTCGGCTGTTATATGCTCCATCCTTCTTCAGGTGTCTTGTAATTCACCTTAGTGCCCTGTCTGAGATTGAACTCAGAGCCTCTAGGTGACTGCCCTGCATTAACTAGTACCTTTATCCTAAGGTGAAGCACGAGACACCTGAAGATGGCTGGAACTTACAACAGCCAAAGCTTAGTGAAAGCAACAATCAAAGCAACTTGCTCAAGGTGCCACGCAATAGGATTGAACCTGGAACCATGGGGTTGGGAAGCAAGCTTCTTAGAACACAACCACACCTGTGCCTTTATCATCCTCATCATTATCAGTCATCATTGTCACCATCATCATCATATTTCTCATCATTGTACATTCCATAATCATTCATTCACTCAACATCATTATCATCACCATCATCAACTTCATTATATTATTCTTGTTATATTTTTACGTATTCAAAAAGAAAATCTCTATTTCCAATTTCAGAGAAGAAACGCAAGACGAAGTGGGACGCCCAGCCGCAGGGTGTCACCACGGCACCAGCTGCTCTTGTGCGGCAACCAGTAGTCACATCAGCAATGTTAAATGCAGCCAGGGGCGCACTCACGACAGCAGTGACCGGCACAAAGAGTACGGTAATTCCAGCCCTTGGTAATATCCTCAAGAGCAAATGAAGACCATTGCATTCCAAGACTGCAAAACTTGGAATATTCCCAAACTAAATAGACTTCCTTCAGCATCAATCTCTTTCCCTTCTACTCATTCCTCTTTCTTTCTTTCATATTTGGATGGATATACCGTATTTTAACATGTTTAAGGAACCCCCTAATTTAGGGGGGCTTAAGATTTGGAAAAAAAGTTTTGTAAGGGATTATAATACTGTCCATGTATAAGAAGCTCCCATATTTTTTAACCTAATTTTTGACAGAAAAGGGTTTCTAATACATGTTAAAATAGGGTAATTTTTTTTTTCCCCTGCAAGGAGGGAACTGCGAGTTGGCCTGGTCTTTGCTAAAGGTACTTGAGAACCAGGTAGAAGCAATGTGGGAGGCCGACTCCTTTCCCTGCTAATCATTGACGCCAGTGTATAGCTGGTACTTTTGTTGATTTAAAAAAAAATTTTTTTTAACTGGAGATTTAAAACTAATTACTAACGAACCAACCACAGCAGGATTTGAACTCAGAAAATTGTGGAAGTCAGTTTGGTAACAACATAACAACATCCTGGCTAACACCAAACGATGTAGGGATATCTATGTGGTTGCATCACCTGCTAGAAATAGCAACCAGATATCCCTCAAATTGCTCACTTACTATCTCAATACAGTAAGGACACATTGATGCAGTTCTGAATATATTATGACAAAATAAAAGACATGATGGTCATGGCTGGAATACCTTTGATCCTTCTTCTGCTACATTAGGGCTGACCTTTGGATAAACAGCAATTACATCAATTAATATTAATTACTATAATATATTGCAAATTATGTAGTCCTAGATATAGTGACTGAATAGACAGGTTGGTCATGGCCGGAATATGTTTAGTGTTTTTTTTTTTAATATCATTTGTTTCAGTCATTAGGCTTTGGCCATACTGGAGCACTGCCTTGATGAACTTTAGTTGAATGGATTGACCCCAGTCCTTTATTTTGTTTTTTGTTTTTAAAGGTTGTACTTATTCTATTGGTCCCTTTTGCTGAATTGCTAAGTTACCATGATGTAGACACACCAACACCAGTTGTCAAGTGGTTGTGGAAGATAAACACACATACATACATACATACATATATATATATATATATATATATATATATATATATATATATATATATATACATGGCGTTAGGAAGGGCATCTAGCTGTAGAAACTCTGCCAGATCAGATTGGGCCTGGTGCAGCCATCTGGTGTCACCAGTCCTCAGTCACATTTGCCACGTTCTTCTTCAACCAGACTGATTGCAACCTCATTTCTTGCAGGTGTATTGAACCACTGGCCAGGCTCACCAGCTGGTCACCTTTCAGCCTTGATAATCACTTTGAGGTGAGGCATTACTCCCATTCACTCCAAAATGCACTTGAAGGTGTGGACGTTGGGGTGAGTTGCATGTAGCATAATCTGGAGATCTGCTATTATCTGTCTGTTGACATTTGGGTTGAGCCTACAGTACAGTCCAGTGATTAAAACAAATAATCAGTAAAGCCTTGTGTTAGGTGATCTTCAAATATGGTCAGAGGTTATCATGAAGATATTTGGGTATGGTCAGAGGTCACTATTATCTGTTGCCTAAGTGTCTGAGGTCAAAGTTCACTCTATTCTTCCCAGTTGGTGTGTCTGAGAAAGTGAAGAATTTTCTGTATATAATCATAAAAATAATATATTCATCTCTAAATGTTTCCATTCCATCCCACCCTGTCTCTTGTGTTCATCTTGGATGCTGAAAGACTGAATTTGTAAATATTGTAAATAAACTTCTACTTTCTTAAATTATTATTATATCTGATTTATTCATCAACCAATTAAATGTCAATTCATTTTTGTTTGTAATTACTTCTACATTTTTATGACTTTTTATTTATATTTGCTTGCTCCCAGCAAGAAAGATTGACACAGTTTTGGTAAAGTTGAATAATTGTGTATTTTTGAAAACATCTGTACAGTTTTGCTGGATCTCATTATTGAATAGAAGTGGAAGAACCTAGAATCGATTCCATAGACTGAGGTTAAAAATATTTTTCATCTGTGTTTGTGTGTGATGTTGGTGATGAGAAAAATGTGGGCCTTACAAATCGATGAAAGTACAGACATCAGCAACAAAACTCAACTCATTTCATTTCTGCAAATCATCAGAAGTGGTAAAAATCATAAGTCAGTTTTCCTTTTGTTGTGATTTGAAGGAAAAAACGACAGGAGATGTCTTTAACCTGGTAAACCAAAATGCCTTATTGAGAGGGATGCAGTGACAAACTTGTATTAGCGTTTGGACTGATGGCGCTCCATCCATGGAGGGTCGAAAGAAAGGCTTCGTTCCTCATGTATTACAAAAAAATTCACAAGTTAAAATTGTATATTGCATGATTCACCATGAAGTTTTGGTGTCAAAATTCTCTACCTGGTGGTCTCCTGAAGATGATGGACAACGTTAAAATGGTGATTTACATAAAATTGCATTTCCTGCAGTGCAAACTTTTTGCATTCCTATCTGAAAATATGGATTCTGACTTTAAGTGTTTACTGCTTCATACAGGAGTGTGATGATTCTCAAAAGGAAAAGTGCTCTCTCGATTTATCTCTGCGAACTGAAATAATGTGTTTATTCGATGCTGAAAATTCTGGATTTGAATTTCTTAATGATAATTGGTGGCTAGAAGTAGCATTTCTCAACGATCTTTCTGAGAAGCTGAACGTTTTAAATTTGAGTCTGCAAGGAGTGAACGAAAATATTATAATTACTGGCAAATTAGTCTTTCACCGACAACTTAGAACTGGATAAGGAAAGTTAGAAACTCACAGCTTGATTGCTTCCCAAGCCTAGAGGTTTTTCCAAACAAATTAAAAATTTTGTCAGAAGTGCGGTAGACGGTAGAAAACCTGTCTGTATCATTTTCTAAGTATTTTCCATCACTTGATTATCAAATGTACGAGTGGGTCATTAATCCTTTTGCAAGATACGACAGTAGACATCTGCCATTACCCCATTACTTACCAGTGATCTCATATGAGATCACTTAAAAATTACAAATTTCGTAATTTTCTGTCAATATTTACACATATCTAACCTTTTTGCTATACCTACTAGGTATATTTCTCTGATATTCAAATGAGGTTTGCTAAATTTTCACTCAATATCTCGCTTATTTCTATTTAAAATGTTATTTTGATCATTCCAGCATGTTTCTAAGGCTGTTTTATGCTAGAAATCAAAGTTTCATAAAAAAATTCCAGTTAATAGAATTATGGGAGGTAATGGGTTAACATTAATAGAAGAAAATTTAATAGACCTGACAAACGATCCTGTGCACAAAGCCACATTTTCTGTGTTAGAATTGTCAGAATTTTGGATTTTACTTTGGAGCCTATATCATCGATTAGCTACTACAGCCGTTAAATCTATGTTGCCCTTTGGATCATCGTATCTTTGCGAATTAGGTATCCCTGCGCTTATGGAAATGAAAAAATTTTAAAAAAGCGGGAACGATTACAGACGGTAAATGAGGAATTAGGTATTTGTTTATGTAATTTAGAGTCGTGTTTTGATAAAATTCTTTCTCGATATCAATTGCATCATTCTCATTAAAAACATTATTGTATTATATGTTGATAAAACAATGTTATTTTATTATTACCGTAATAAGAATTTATTTATTTTTATTCATACTAATGAAGTATATTCAATTTTGTTGGGATTTCTATCTGGTGTGCCGCAAAATAAATTTACCTCACCCAGTGTTGTAAGGTAAAAAAATTTTGGCAGACACTGCTCTAACCCATGCTAGCATGGAAAGCAGATGCCAAATGACGATGAGGAATACGCGATACCTGCAGGAAAAAAAAAGGCAGGGCTGCTCATGGCTGTAACGCTTTTGATCAAATGCCTGTTCAATGAAGGGAGAACTAGGGTCTAACAACTTAAGATATATGGACAAGGGGCGTAACTCTGTGCGAGCATATTGCAAGGGAAGTAAGCATGTTTTTTTTTAAAGGGACATAACCCTGAAATTATTTTTAATTTAAGCATCTACGCGAAGATAAGATTAAGACACGTTCTTTCACTTGTTTGTCATTTGACTGCGGCCATGCTGGAGCATACATGCAAGCGTGGCTGTGTGGTAAGAAGCTTGCTTCCCAACCACATGGTTCCGGGTTCAGTCCCATTGCGTTGCAAGTGTCTTCTATAGCCTCGGGCCAACCAAAGCCTTGTGAGTGGATTTGGTAGATGGAAACTGAAAGAGCCTTGCCGTGTGTATATCTGTAGTTGGAGGGAGAGTAGGCGATGACTGACAGCACAGAAAGAATCAAAGCACAACAAAGTGGTAATACAATAGCGAGGGGAGGGAGATGACGTTTGGGTGAGTAGGTTTCAAGAGAGTGGGGAGGGGAGGATTATTTGGTAGTACTGTAAAAGAACTCAAGATGTTGGGTCTTCAACCAGGCCTTTCATGATACCCTTTAAAGACAGGAACTTTTCAGCATCCCTTTTGTAATGTATGGAAATCCAAGGTAAAGCAATCAACCCTGGATGCTTTTTTTTTAAAAAAGAGGACGGAGGAATCTTCAACTGTAGTAGAATCTTTAGGACCTCCAGAAAAAACTGACAAAAGATGGTTAGGAAGAACGACCCTCATTCTCCCTCCTTGTCTGCTTCATCCATGCATACTGAAACACCTACCACACTTAAGGTAAGTGTACATTTATTTATATATGTATTTTTTACTTTATTTCTTTATTTATTTGTTCTTTATGCAATTGTTTATTTGTCTAGCATCTGTTTTTCTATCTTGGTGTTGATGTAGCCGATGACAGTACCGCCTGATTGGCATGATCATAGCCAGCTTTGCCTCACCGGCACATGTGCCGGTGGCACGAGGAATGCAACATTTGAGTGTGGTCGTTGCCAGTGCCGCCGGGCTAGCTCCTGTAATATGTTACATGACTATAGTTGATTAAATCCTAAAGAATTCCTGTGTTTTGATGACCTTTACTACAAATTATGACTAAAAACCAATCAGGACTTCTTTACAGCGCACCCTGCCCAAGTGTCATGAGATGGGAAAAGTAGAAGGCTGTTTAGGGTTTGTCGTAAGCTTAGTAGAGGCTTCAAAAATTGTTTCCTGCAGGAGTGCTAAGTGTTTGTCTCCCAAGAAATGTCATTCTGGAGATCTTCCAAACTCATGCCCCTACAAATACTGACAAAAACGAGAAAGTAGTTAGAATTCTGCCAAGAGCTAGAAGAAGTGCTAACTCATGAATCTACTTGCGCCATAGTGGTGGGAAATTTCAAGGATTAGGTTGGAAAAGGGTGGCAGGGAGAGAAATATATTAGAAACTCTGGATTAAGAGAGAGAAATGAAAGAGAAGGTTTGACTACCATGGCAGAGGCAAGAAGACTTTACATAGGGAATAGCCTTTCCAGTCTTTACAAACCCATTCATAAAGTCTGTCTGTCTGTGCATGTGTGCGTGATATTTGCTTGTATTGCCCTGTGCATTTGTGTGTGTGTGTATTAAACGATGATGATGATATTAGGTTGGAAAGAAAATCCTGTTTCATACCATGTCGGGAAAGTAACAGATACTGCTTTGGTCCTCACCGCATAAAGTGAACCATTTTTGGATTGTCTTGTTACGTGTGATGAAAAATTGGATTCTTTTCAACAATAGTAAGCGTTCTGCACGGTGGTTGGTGAGAGACGAAGTGCAATACAACTCCCAAAAATATTCACCAAAAGAAAAAGCTAATGGTGTCTGTTTGGTGGTCCAGCGCTGGTGTCATCCACTACAACTTCATGAGACCTGGCAAGTCAATTAGAGCGGATGTATACATCAACCAATTGGATGAAATGAGTGAACTTGCAATTAAACAATAGAGGTTGGTCAATACAGACAGGCCAATTCTCTTGCAAGACAATGCTCGACCACATGTTGCACAAAGAATGCTACTCAAGTTACAGGAACTGAACTTGGAAGTACTCAGTCATCCACCATATTCACCAGACCTTGCACCAACTGACTATCACATTTTCCAGGCATTAGACAACTCTTTGCAAGGAATAAACTTCAAATCTGAAGAAGATGCGAAAACAGCCTTTTGTGATTTCATCACTTCTTGCTCTCCAGAATTCTTTGCTGCCAGCATAAATAAGCTACTGATAAAATGGCAAAATTGTGTTGATAATTTAGGTGCATACTTTGATTTACTGCACTGCTTTTTGCTGAGATAAAGTAAAAAGAACTTTCAGTTCAAAATCGAACATTTCATTCTTAATGACCTGATATAAACATCCATAAATATAAATGATGCAGTCTGAACTGGCCAATGACCAATGAACTGTTGAAATCACTGTCAAGAAAATCTTTAAAAATATTTTACTCTACACCTGTGTCATTTATTCAGTCGTTCAGTTAATGTTTGTTGGTTTTTATGCTTATAAAAATGGTGTTCAGCCACACTTGTATACACATGCATATATTCTGTTAGAAAAACAGCTAAAAGAATAATTTTATCTGTTCACACAATATTGATAACAAAGTGTAGTGTGAAGCTAGGTTAAATAATTTATTGCTTCCCTTCTTAACAAATAGCATAAATCATTGATCAACAAAATTAATAGGTTTTTGAGCAAAAAAAAGAAAAACTGGCCATATTTAGAGTTTAGTTGAATTGCCTGGCTTCAGAGATTTCTTCAGATTTAAGTTTTACATTTAAGTTTGAATGTATGCCATATACATTCATACATACACTCATACACATTTTGTTGTTGTTGGCACTCCGTCGCTTACGACATCTAGGGTTCCAGTTGATCTGATCAACGAAACAGCCTGCTCGTGAAATTAACGTGCAAGTGGCTGAGCACTCCACAGACGCGTGTACCCTTACCGTAGTTCTCAGGGATATTCAGCATGACACAGAGTGAGACAAGGCTGACCATTTGAATTACAGGCACAACAGAAACAGGAAGAAAGAGTGAGAGAAAGTTGTGGTGAAAGAGTACAGCAGGGTTCGCCACCATACCCTGCCGGAGCCTCGTGGAGCTTTAGGTGTTTTCACTCGATAAACACTCACAACGCCCGGTCTGGGAATCGAAACCGTGATCCTATGACCGTGAGTCCGCTGCCCTAACCACTGGTCCATTGCGCCTCCACATACACTTATATATAGATACTTGCATACATACACAGATACACACATATATACATCATGATGCATCTCTCTTGCATACTGTCCTAGCAGTTCTTTGCTCATCTTTCCCCCCACACCATTTCTTTATTTTCTTCTTCAGCCACAATTTCATAACTTCCTTAAGTTCCAGATGTTATCCTAGAAAAGAAGCCTATAAACAAAGTTTGATATGTTTGAAAATAAATTTAGGACAGTTTTACATAAGAGAGGCATCGAATGTTGTGTGCAAGAGAGAAGACTGCACTGGTATGGTCATGTGATGCGTATGGACGAGGACAGCTGTGTAAAGAAGTGCCGAACTCTAATTGTCAGAGGGAACCTATGGAAGAGGTAGACCCAGGAAGACATGGGATGAAGGGGTGAGAAAGGATCCTTGGGTGCTAGGTCTCAATAAGGAAATGTCAAGGGACCAGGAGGTGTGGCGATTTGCTGTACTTGAGGTGTGTCAAGCTAAGTAAAACTGCTGTCAGCCATAAATACAGGTTTCTTTGTATATGCGTGTGTAAATACACATTTACACACACACACACACACACACACACATGTGTGTGTGTGAGTCCGTGTGCTTGACCATAGCAGACATACTCTTTACTCTTTTACCTGTTTCAGTCATTTGACTGTGGCCATGCTGGGGCACCGCCTTTAGTCGAACAAATCGACCCCAGGACTTATTCTTTGTAAGCCTAGTACTTATTCTATCGGTTTCTTTTGCCAAACTGCTAAGTTATGGGGATGTAAACACACCAGCATCAGTTGTCAAGTGATGGTGGGGAGACAAACACACACACAAACACACACACACAAACACACACACACACACACACACACACACACACACACATATATATATATATATATACACACACACACACGACGGGCTTCTTTTCAGTTTCTGTCTACCAAATCCACTCACAAGGCTTTGGTTAGCCCGAGGCTATAGTAGAAGACACTTGCCCAAGGTACCACACAGTGGGACTGAACCCGGAGCCATGTGGTTGGTAAGCAAGCTACTTACCACACAGCCACTCCAGACATGTATAAAAATGTACAATAGATCAAAACAAAGAGCTCCAAAGCTACAAGTCTATACGTATACATACAGGCCTGTCTTTTACAGGTTCCAGTGCCACATAAAATGCACTCATGCCGGTGCTGTATAAATGCACCCCTGTGCCAGTGGCACGTAAAAAACACTCAGCACACTCTGTAAAGTGTGGTTGGCATTAGGAAGGGCATCAAGCCATAGCAACCATCCGGCTGTAGAAACCATACTACAACAGACAACTGGAGTCTGGCCAGTTCCATGTCAAACTCTCCAACCCATGCCAGCATGGAAAACAGACATTAAATGATGATAATGATGATGATGAAAATGAGCTTGAAGGAAAAAAATAATCGAAGGAAATTAAAGTGTATATTCATACCATGTGGGACAAAGGTCCTTAGGTTGAACATGAGATTATTTGTATTGAGTTTGCTAGTCTCCTATGAATCATAACACTGGAGAAGTGAGAGAAGGTTAAAGTGTGGTGGTGGTGGTGGGGACAAGATAAAATCTTTTATCATTTACTTGTATCAGTAAACAGTGTCTGGAGCTTGAGGTTCTCGTCATCATGTGGCTGAAAGTGTGATGGGAGAGTGGTGGTCAAGCTAATGGTTTGAGCTTAGTAGAGGGTAGTGTCCATGAGGTGTTCAGTGCGCATGTGTGTATGTATGTATATATGTATGTCCTGTGTGTCTATGGTTACCTCTTATATAAAGAATCAATACATTTGTTTTAACTTTGGTATCAAAGGTTGCTGTGTGTGTGTGTGTGTGTGTGGTGGGGGGAAGTCTTTGCTACAGAGGAGCATGTGCAGGACAAGTGAATTTCTACTGCTGTACATAGACTAATGTATAGGGACATACATACATACATACTTACATGCACAATGCATGCATATACGCAGACACTAACTTACACATGTATTCCTATATATTTGAAATACATCATTTTTCAGCTGAACCAACTGAGACATGGATATATATATATATATATATATATATATATATATATATATATATATATATAGAGAGAGAGAGAGAGAGAGAGAGAGAGAGAGAGAGAGAGAGAGAGAGAGAGAGAGAGAGAGAGATATGCCATCTCCAGTGAAGAATAAAGTTATAAATCTGGCAGTTTGGACTCTAACCACACACACACACACACACACTAACATATATGTCTCTGTGTGCGTATGCACATTAATCTGTGTGCGCGTGCACACAGACACACACAATATATATATATATATAATATGTGTATGTGTGTGTGTAAGTAAAGATGTGCAAGGCAAGTTGAATGCCAGCAATGTGCCAGTGTCTGTTGTGAAATGACGGAATGTGATTAATAGTTTGGGTTTAGTTCAGTGGATTTGTAGCTTTGCAGGTCTTTGTTTGGATTTATTGTACATCTTTATACACGTCTGGCATGGTCGAGCACACTCGCACACACACGCGGACTCATACACATCTATGTGGCTTTCTACATGTGTATGCGTGTGTGGATGAGCGTGTATGAATGTGTATTTGCACAGATATACAAGTGGTACATGTATATACACACAGATATATATACAATATGTGCGTGGTGTGTGAGAGAGAGATGATACAAATATACAGATGTGTTTTATTTTTAAAATATATACTCTATAAACTTACATATATTATGTTTAATATCTAACATTTATGTACTCATTCCCATGTGTTTGTGTGTGTGTATATACAAATATACACACACAGACATGCAAAATGATATTTATATATAGATACATGTATGCAATACTTCAGTGTATCTTAAGCAATATTTTATATTGTGGCATACCAAATTCATACTCATGATGTGTGTGTGTGTGTGTGTGTGTGTGTGTGTGTGTGAATGCATGTTCTAGTTGCATATTCTTCAAATTTTTCACCAAGCGAGATAAAAGACTTGCAGAAACTATGTGCTTTCATCATTGGTATTTAGTCAATACCATTCAGCTGGTCGTATGTGTGTGTGTGTGTGTGTGTGTGTGTGTGTGCATGTATGTGTTTATGTGTGCATACACGCACAGTTGCATCTGTATATATATATTTTCATTGTAGTTGTCTCGAAGAGAAAATTATGGTCATAGTACCTCCATCTGATCTATAAAACCATACTTACTTACCTACACTCAGTGTACACACACACACACACACACATATACTGATATACATACACATATAGGCATGTATACATACATATACTCACACATACACATATAAGCACATATATATTATATTCATACACACATAGTACATACACATAACTGCACATATACATACATATATTCACACATACACACATATACTTATACACATACACATAATACATACATACCCACATACATGCTCATGTATATATGGTTTTGGATCAGTTAGAGGTACTGCAAGCTTGATTTTCTCTTAAAGACAATTCCATTAAAAATATAGCAGTAATCAAATGGAAATTGTAGTTGTGACCGATGCCTGTGCCGCCTGACTGGCTCATGTGCTGGTGTCATGCAGTAAGCACCTTTCATGCATGGGTCGTTGCCAGTGCCGCCTGACTGGCCCCCATGCAAGTGGCACATAAAAAGTACCCACTACAGTCTTGGAGTGGTTGGTGTTAGGAAGGGCATCCAGCTGTAGAAACATTGCCAGATAAGATTGGAGCCTGCTGAGGCCTCCTGGCTTATCAGTCCCCAGTCAAACCGTCCAACCCATGCCAGCAAGGAAAACAGACATTCCAGACCCTGTCCTATTTTCACGATCTTTCATATCACTCTTTATTTAGGGTTTTCGAGATTGTAACGTTGGAAACTTACTGTGGTTTGGAACACTTGACAGGCAGTTTTGTTGAAGATATGTATGTGTGTATGTATGCATGTATGTGTGTGTATGTATGTATGTGTGTATGTATGTGTGTGTGTGTGTATGCATGCATATATACATATATATTATTTACACATGGACACACACACAAATTTCTGTCTGTCTGTCTCTCCAAATCTTCATCACGTGCTGGTCAAAGGCTCTGGAAACAGTAGATGTACTAAAACTGTATATACTGTAAGGACACACACACACACACTCACTCACTCACTCACTCACTCACTCATTCACTCACTCACTCACTCACTCACTCACTTTGTCTCTTGTCTGACCGTCTGACTGTCTGTTACTCTCTTCTCTACCTACCTACCTACCTATTTGTCTGTCTGTCTGTCTAGAAATGTATGTATATGTATGTGTGAGTTAGTTTGTAGGGTGTGTGTGTGTGATTGTTGTGTGTGTGTGTGTGTGTGTAGTGTTATAATGGTGGGAGGTGCCAGTGCGGTGATGCTCGACAAGATAACTTCAGTTCTCAGATGAAGACTTTCAATTTAGTTGTCACCTGTAGCTACGGATGCTCACCATTCACAATTACTCCGAAATGCAGTTACACACTCAAACATACACACGCACACACACACATGAAGATATGCGCACATACACATTTATATATATATATATATATATATATATATATATATATATATATATATATATATAAACATATTCCTTGTCAAACACACACACACACACTCACATGCACAAACACACACACACACACACACACACACACTCACATGCACAAACACATTCACACACTGCTCCCTATAGTTTGAAGTAGCCTGCATTATGAAAGAGTATCCTTTTAATTAGACATTCAGATATACCTACAGGGTCTATGCAGTCAATACTTAATTACAGTTTAATTAGTGTTAATTAGTGTCAAGTGGAAGAAAGAAAAAAAAAATGAAGTGGAAATTTCCAATCTTGACACTTAAAGTTTCTCAGAAGATCTGATTTGGAGTTTTTGGTTGTGAGTTAAGCTAGGAAGAATGAGATTTAAGTTCCACCAATTGTGCATTTGAATAACATATGAAATTATGGCCAGATTACAGCCGAATTTTAGTTAATTTTGGCTTTCCTCTTGTAATTGACTCTTCTTGTAATTAACGAAATGGAACCAATCAGAGAACCTATGCATGGCTGATCAATCTGTTAGAAATAGCAGGCAATTGTCTTTGAAATCAGACATTGTTTTTATTTAACCCTTTTTAGCCCAGATATTCTACTTGTCTTATTCTTAATCTGGCCAGATTTGGCCTCTTACACCTACCCTACAATGTTATTCTAAAAATAATGATCTCGTCGTTGAACTCTGGAAGCTGTGAGATAATGCATAATTAATTCATATCAATGTGAATAAATAAGGATTACATTTGACAGAGAAATCTGAATGCTAAAGGGTTAATCCTTCTCCCACCGTAAAATATTAAAAAAAAAACAGCAACCAAAAAACGTTTGGTAATATAGAGCTGTGCATGGGATGGTCATGGATTTGTTTCATGAGAGTTGAAGTGAATTAAACAATGGATAGAATAAGAATAGCCACAACGCCAATAAAAGAAACAACAACAACAACACACACACACACACATGTAAGGTGTGAACTGCTTAGTGATATTTCGTTTGCTTTAGTGTCATTTCGTTTGTTTTTGTTCTGTGTTCAAATTCTGCTGAGTCTGGCATTGACTTTTGTCCTTTCGGGGTCAGTAATATGAGTTTCAGTGGAGCACTAGAGATGATGTAATCGAGGAATCCCATCGTTCCAAATTGTTGTCCTTGTGCCTATAGCAGAAAGGATATCGTATAGACCTATGTACAGGGTGTGTAAGATATTTGAGGACAGATTTATGTTTATAAAAGAAAGAAAAACAGATATATAATAACAGATAATAACTTTATTTATCAAAAAATGCTATGAGGATAAAAATAGACCTTCTTTTCTTTAATGTTATTCAGTAAAGCCATCTTCAGCTTCAACAACTGCTTCTATATGAGATCTAAATTATCTCCATGCTCCAATCAAGGGGTCCTGGTTCATTTTGGACATTACTCTGACTATGGCAGCTTTCAAAGAATTTTTGGTGTTACGGGGGTGTTCATTGACCTCTCTCTCAACAATGCTCCACATGTAAATAGTCCAATGGATTGAGATCTAGGGAATTAGGAGGCCAAATGTTACGGATTATATGATCATGAACATTTTCAACCATCCATTCCTGTTACTAGAGCCATGTGTGATAGTGCAGAGTCTTACTGAAACACATATGACCTTCCATTGCATACACTGTCTATTCAGGGCTTAACAATTATTTCCAGGACCTCACTGTATGTGGCAGAGTTAACTCTAAGGCCTTGTGGAAAGAAGTAAGGAGGCATCACATGTCCTTCATTGCTGACAACTCCTAAAACCATGACAGTTGCAGGAAATTTTGTATGCATAACACTTGGAATTTCAGCAGGGTCTGCACATAACTGTCTGTCATTTCTTCCATTAACTTTTTGATCTTGGTTGAAGTTTTTCTTGTTTGAGAAAAACCAAATCAAATCTTCTGCTGGATTTTTCAGTTGTTTAAGAGACTTTTAGATCTGACGTAGTGATTTTCTTTTGCTTTTTCTGACAAATTGATCTTTCCTCATCATATAAGACTTATATCTGATGCTTTTGTGGATGACATTTCTGACTGTTCCTTCTGACACATGGGAACCTTTTGCAATTGATCTCATGGACTTTCTGGGATTGTAATCAATGGTCTGTTGAACTTGCTGGGATAAATTCAGGTGTTCTGATGATTTCAGAGCATTTAGAATGCTTTTTATGCTGGTGATATGTTTCCATCTTCAGTCTTTAGCTCCTTACAAACTTTGTAGATGAAAGATCTGACAACTTTTAAAAATCGAGATATTTTTGTATTGCTATGCTCAGCCTTTATAACCACAGTAACAGCATGTCTCTTTATTTCTTGAGTAAGCTGAGGGTCTGCCATTATTATTTTCTTAAACAAAGAATGCAGCAATGACCCAAAGAAGTATGTCCTCAAATATTTTACGCACCCTGTATATACATAGGCACTGGAGTGGCTGTGTGTTAAGAAGCTTGCTTCCCAACCACACGGTTCTGGGTTCACTCCCACTGCATGGCGCCTTTGACAAGTGTCTTCTACTATAGCCTCGGGCTGACCAAGCCTTGTGAGTGGATTTAGTAAACGGAAACTGAAAGAAGCTTGTCGTATATATGTATGGAAAACAGAAAGAAAATAGGAACCAGTTTCTGTTGTATAAAATGCTGGAAGAAAATGGAAAGAAAAATAGAAATTTAAAAATAGTAATTTTCTTTAATATCAATTCTGGAAGTTTGCATATTTTTCTTAGAAAAAACCCCATCATGCAGTATTTTGCATCCTTTTCATACTATTTATGTTCTTTATATGTTTTTTTTCCATTTTGTTTCATTCAATTTTATTTGTTTTTTTTAATTATTTTTCTCAATTTTTTTTCCAATTTATTTTGTATATTATTTTATTAATTTTCTTACTTTATGATTTGTTTATTCTTTTCATTTTATTTTTGTTTATTTGTGTGACTGTGTGATAAGAAGCATGCTCCCGAACTGTATGGTTCTGGGTTCAGTCCCACTGTGTGGCACCTTGGGCTGGTGTCTTCTACTATAGCCCTGGCCTGACCAAAGCCTTATGAATCGATTTGGTAGATGAAAACTGAAAGAAGCCCATAATGTGTGTGTATGTGGGGTTGGGGGGTTTGTCCCCCCCCCACTACAGCTTGACAACCGGTGTTGGTGTGTTTATGTCCCTGTAACTTAGCACTTTAGCAAAAGAGACCAATATAGTAAGTACTAGGCTTTAAAAAAATAGGTCCTGGGGTCAATTCATTTGGCTAAGGCTTCTTCAAGGCAGTGCCCCAGCATGACCACAGTCTAATGGCTGAAACAAGTAAATGATAAAAGATATTTATATATATACATAGGCACAGGTGTGGCTGTGTGGTAAGAAGCTTGCTTCTCAACCACATGGTTCCAGGTTCAGTCCCACTGTATGGCACCTTGGGCAAGTGTCTTCTACTATAGCCTCAGGCCGACCAAAGCCTTATGAGTGAATTTGGTAGATAGAAACTGAAAGAAGCCTGTTGCATATAAGGTAGAATGGGCATCAGCCAGCCCAAAGGTTGGGTGGGCTGCACCTACCTGCTTCGGTTGCTATGGTATGGAGGTAGATCCAGCCACCCCCCATTAACGGACAAAACCCAGATTTAAAACACTGGATAATGATGATAAATATGTGTGTGTTTATGCTCCTGCCATTGCTTGACAGCCGATGCTGGTGTGTTTATGTCCCCGTCACTTAGCGGTTTGGCAAAAGAGACCAATAGAATAAGTACTAAGCTTACAAAGAATAAGTTCTGGGGTCGATTTGTTCGACTAAAATCCTTTAAGGTGATGCTCTAGCATGGCCACAGTTTAAAACTTTGGTATGTCATTTCATGTATTTTTAAAACATCTTAAATTCTTCATTCTTCAAATATTTTATTTTTGTTATTTATCTATTTTTAAAATTTAATTTATAGTTTTTACTAATTGATTTTATTTTTATTTAATTTTATTTTTATTTAATTTATTTGTTCAGTTTTTTGTATTTGTATGTTTATTGATATTTTTATGTTAATTTTTTATTAGTTTTGTGTTATTCATCTACCATTTTAAATTCATTTTGTATTTGTTTTCATATTTATTTATATAAATTTTATATATCTGTTTGTGTAGTCTACATTTAATTATTTCATTTATGTTTTTATTTTAATTCTTTACTTTGTAAAAATTTATTTTATTTTTGTGTGCAGTCATGTTGTTTATATTATATTATTTATTTATTTATTTGTTTCAGCCAAGTGGCTGCATTTTTTGTTTATTTGCTGTTTATTATTTATTTATCATTTGTATGATTAATTATTTAATCATTTTTTTCAATTATGATTTCTTAATTTTTTGTTATCAGTTATTCATTTTATATATATATATATATATATATATATATATATATATATATACACACACACACATATTTGTTTATATATTTATACACATATATACACATTTGTTTATATATATATATATATGTATATATACACACACACACATATTTATATACAAACATATTTATTTATATATGTTTATATTATATACAGGTGTTGGCTTGGTTCTGTGGTTAAGAAGCTTGCTTCCCAACCACATGGTTCTGGGTTCAGTCTGTCCAAAGCTTTGTGAGTGGATTTTGTAGATGGAAACTGAGTCTCATTGTATGTACACACATATATATATATATATATTACTCTTTTACACATTTCAGCCATTAGCCTGTGGCTATGCTGGAGCACCACCTTTAGTCGAAGAAAAAGAAATCGATCGCAGGACTTATTATTTGTAAGCCTAGTACTTATTCTGTCAGTCTCTTTTGCCGAACCGCTAAGATTCAGGGACATAAACAAACCAACATTGGTTGTCAAGTGATGGTGGTGGGGACAAATACAAAGACACACAAATAAATATATATATATATATATATATATATATATGATGGGCTTCTTCCAGTTTCCATCTACCAAATTCACTCACAAGGCTTTGGTAAACCTGAGGCTATAGTAAACACTTTGGGACTGAACCCGGAACCATGTGGTTGGGAAGCAAGCTTCTTACCACACAGCTATGCCTGTGCCTACATATATATATATCTCTTATTGTCATCTTTTAATGGCCAGTTTCCGTGCTGGCATCGGTTGGATAATTGGTAGAGGCTCATCTCTATTTTGGCATGGTTTGTATGGCTGGATGCTCTATGTATATATCTGTGTGTTTTTGTCTCTCACCATTCCTTGGCAACTGGTATGGGTGTGTTTTCTTCCCCATTACTTGGCAGTTTGGCTAAAGTGACTGACAGAATAAGTCATGAGACTGATTGGTTCGACTAAAACCCTCCAAGGCAGTGTCCCTGCATGGTTGCCGTCAAATGATTGAAACAAGTAAGATAAACAATTATTGATTTGTACACACACATACACACACACTTATGTGTGTTAATCTTCATATGTATAGATACGCATATATCAACAAAAATCCAAATTCTAGTTTAAAAAGGAAAATATTCAGACTTATGCTCAACGAAAAAAAAAAAAAAACCCATTAATTAAAAAAGAAAATCCCCCAAAAAAAACAGACACACAAATTGTTAAACTTTGTTAGAAAAATCCGAATATTTCTTCTTTTTTCCATTTATTTGATTGGTTGGGTAAATTACAGAAAAAACTGTTAATCTTGAATATAGATGCATAAAAATGTTAGTTTTGTGTTTTTTTTCCAAATCTCATTTTATATTTTTATTGATATATATATTTATTACTTTTTCGATATTTTTATATAAAATGCATACAAAGAAATTTCAGGGGGAGAAAGAAAAAAGAATTTATTAAAAATTCTTTTTTTTTTCTCCTCTTTATTAGTATTTTTTAATTATTTTTGGTTAGTTTTCTGTATTTTTATTTAAGAAAAGGGGGCAGGGCAAAATTTATTTATTTATTTCTATTTTGGTAATAATTTGTTGCTTGTTAATATTGGTTTATCTGTGGAATAACGGCAGTAGTGGTATTGCCAATGCCAGGTTCGTGCTAGACACTCGACCATCGTGCAGTGGCACCTGCTGATGCTGTCGTTGTTGCCATAGTTACTAGGAAAAGCATTAACAATCTAGATCTGGAAGGCTGTGGCTTCGTAGCTGCAGTATTTGAACTGTTAGGTTTGTCGACTGCAAAGAAAAAGAAAAGAATGAATGAATGAATGAGAAAAAAATTAGAATTGGTTAGAAAAACAAAATACAAAGAATAAAAAAAATGAAATAATCAACCCTTTAGTCATATTCAGATTAATCTGTTGAATGTAATGCTTATTTATTCACATTATTTCAAATTAATCATGCATTATCTTGTAGCTTTGAAATTTTGGTGATCTGATTGTATTACAGGTGAGAAATGTTCTCCGTGACAAAACATGGTGAATGTCTTGACGTGATTTTATCATATTTGAACTGGTATTAAATATTGTATGATGTGATTGTATATTTTCAGTATGATATTGTATAGCAGACATTTGAGGTCAAATCTGACTGGCTGGAACATAAAACAGGTAATATATTTTGGCCTGATATATGGCTGGTTTAAATGCTAAAAGGTTAAGCTGAAAAAAAAAAAATGACAATAGAAAAGAATGGTAAAATAAATAGATATATATTTATTGTATTACAATATATATTATTGTATTTTAGAAATTGGTAATGAATACCTACAAAAAGTTTTTAGAAATGGGAAAAACAAAAGATACAAAAAAGTTTGAATGAAAAATAAAAATAGTCAACATTTTATAATTCTTTTCCTGAATTATTTTTTCTGTTTCTCTATCATTACAGCTTTGGCGGCTGTTGTTACCATTGCTGCTACTTCGGGGAATTCTTCCATTGTCCTCAAGAACATCAGTGAGTCAAGACTATATATATATATACGTATACATACGTATATATGTACGTACGTATATATGTATATATATACATACATATATATGTATATATATACATACATATATATGTATATATATACATACATATATATATACATATATATATATACATATATATATACATATATATATATACATATATACATACATATATATACATACATATATATACATACATATATATACATACATATATATACATACATATATATACATACATATATATATATACATATATATACATACATATATATATATAAACATACATATATATATACATATATATATGCATATATACATACATATATATATACATACATATTTTTTTTTTGGAGACAAGGAGAAAAACAGAAAAAAATTGAATAGTGTTCAGTCAATCATAATAATGGCTGACCGGAAGTTAGAAATTCTTTTTTCAGGAGAGCTAAGAAAAGGGGGAGATAACAAACGGTGATCGAAGAACGAGGGGTTGTGTGTGAGATAGAATGCTGGTCAGTTGTAGTGTGATGTGATGGTGTTGGAAGGTGGGGAAGGCATGGTTGGAGTGTGGGTTAGAGGTATTGGGTAGGGGTGGGGTGGGTGTAAGGAATTGGATAGGGTGGGAAGGTAGAGTAGGAGTGTGTTGGGGTGAGCTTATGAGGGGAGTGTTGACGATGAAGGGGGAAGGGGAAGGTGGATGTAAGAGAGGGGGAGAGAGAGTGGGGAAGAGTGAGAGAGAGGAGAGAAAGAGTAGGGGTGAAGAGACGTACAAAGAAGTCGGAGCCGGAGAGGAGGTGGGGGAGAGATGGGTGGTAGGGGGGAGAGAGGCAGGAAGAGGGGAGTTAAGCCCATGTGGCGCAAAGGAGCGAAGAGAGAAGATTAATCCCTGTTCACGGCGCAAACGGGAGTCCGGATGACCCCTGTGCATGGACAATCCAAACACGGACAGGTGTTGCTGCAAGGAGTGGCCGGCAGAACGGAAGTGGCGTGACACCGGGGTGTCATTGCCAACGTTGATGTCTCGAAGGTATTCCGGTCGGCCAGGCGGCGCCCCGTTTGTCCGATGTACAGAGAATGGCAGAGAGAGCAGGAGATGCAATAGATGATGTTGGTAGAAGTGCAGGTGAAGGAGTCGGTGATGCGATAGGGTCGGTGATGGGTGCTGGTGAGGAGGGTGGTGTTGGAGAGGTAAGGGCAAGTGCGGCAGCGTGGGCGGGAGCAAGGGAACGAGCCAGGTTGGGTTGGGGAAGAAGCTGTGGACCAAGAGGTCACGTAGGTTGGGGGCTCGTTTGAAGGAGGGGAGGAGTCGATTAGGGAAGATGTGGAGGAGTCGGACTGGAGGCGCCGAAAAGCTCGGGGAATGGAGCGTTGGAGGGGTAGGTGAGGGGAAAAGGGAGGCGGGTTCGGGGGGGGGGGAGCAGATGCACGGTTCACAGAAGTGCTCTGGCAAGGGCGGTGTGGATGGTGGTGGGTGGATAACCACGCAGGCTAAAGTGGTGAGCCATGAGTTGAGACTGAGTCTCAAAGTCATGGCTGTCGCTACAAAGTCTGCGTAGACGGAGGAATTGGGAATAGGGGATGGAAAGTTTTGTGTGTCTAGGGTGGGAGGAGGAGAAGTTGAGATAGGAGTGTGAGTCTGTGTGTTTGTAGTGGATGGAGGTGCTAAGGGCGGAGTGGAGGATGCTGACCGAAATGTCGAGAAAGGGGACAGAGGTGTCAGAGATAGTACAGAAGTGGAGGGCAGGATGGAAAGATTGAACGAAAGAGAGGAACGAGTCAAGATGTTCGCGGGAGAGTGAGGTGGCACCGATACAGTCGTCGATATACCGACCGTATAGTTCGGGAGTAGGACCAGTGAAACTGGAGAATATTTGGGCCTCAACATAACCAACGAACAGGTTCGCGTAGTTGGGGCCCATTCTCGTCCCCATGGCCACTCCCGAGAATTGCTGGTAGATATCTCCCGCGAACGAGAAGCAGTTGAGAGATAGGACAAGTTCGGCCAGACGAATGAGTGTGGAGGTGTCGGGTTGTGGCGTTGGTCTAGGAAAAACTTCAGGGCACGCAGCCCCTCGTCGTGGGGAATCACCGTATAGAGGCTCTGGATGTCTAGAGTGAAGAGAAGCTTAGAGGGGCCGGGAGAGAAAGAGTTGAATAGTCGAAGCGCGTGGTTAGTGTCGTGAATGTGGGAAGGGAGAGAAGCCACTAGGGGGGCGAGGACACGGTCTAGGTATTTTGAGATAAGCTCGGTGGGGCAGCTGCAGGCGGAGACGATGGGGCGGCCAGGGTTATGTATGTACATATGTATATATACATATATATATATAGAGACATATGTATATATTTACGGACGTATGAATATGTTTCCGTTCGCTCATTCGTTCGTCCGTACGTAAGTTCGTTCGTTGTTCGTTCGGTCATTCGTACGAACGTACGTTCGTAAGTACGTACTTTCGTTCGTTCGTTCGTACGCACGCACATTCGTCCGTACGTGCGTACGTTCGTTTGTTCATTCGTGCGTACGTACTTGGGTACCTACTTACGTACGATCGTTAGTTCGTACGTATGCATGTACGAACGTACGTATGTACGTACCTTCGTTCGTTCTTTCGTTCGTCAGTGCGTACGATTGTTCGTGCGTACTTTCGTTCGTTCCTTCGATCGTTCGTTCGTACGTGCGTTTGTGCGTTAATTCTTTCGTTCGTACGTATTTACATACGTATGTTCGTTCGTTTTTTCTTTATTTTGTTTCTTTCGTTTGTTCTTTCTTTCGTTCGTGCGCATATACGTACTTTCGTTCGTTCGTACGTATGCACATTCTTCCGTACGTTCGTTTGTTCATTCGTTGGTTCATTCTTTCGTTAGTTCGTTCGTTCGTTCGTTCGTACTTACGTTAGTTCGTTCGTTCGTCCGTTCGTTCGTACGTACGTTAATTCTTTCGTTCGTTCGTTCGTTCTTTTGTTCGTCTGTTCGTTCGAACGTAAGTTCTCTCGTTCGTTCGTTTTTTTCTTTATTTCGTTCTTTCGTTCGTTCATACGTACTTTCGTTCCTTCATTCGTTCGTACGTACGTTCGTTTGTTCATTCGTTCTTTCATTCGTTCGTTCGTAGGTACGTACGTATGCACGTTCGTTTGTTCATTCGTGCGTACGTACTTAGGTACGTACTTACGTACGATCGTTTGTTCGTTCGTACGTACTTATCTACGTACGTACTTTCGTTCGTTAGTTCGTACTTACGCATGTACGTACGTACACACGTTGGTACATACGTACGTTCGCACGTCGTTCGTACGTACCTTCGTTAGTTCGTTTGTACGTCCGTACGTACGTTCTTTCGTTCGTTCGTTCATTCGATCGTGTGTTCGTCCTTTCGTTCGTACGTACGTTTGTTCCTTAATTCTTTCGTTCGTTCGTTCGTCTGTTCGTTCGGACGTGTTTACGTGCGTATGTACGTTCGTTTTTTCTTTATTTCGTTCGTTAGTTCGTTTTTTCTTTCTTTCGTACGTACGTACTTTCGTTCGTTCTTTTGTTCCTTCGTTCGTACGTTACATTATTTTGTTTGTGCGTTCGTTGAATCTTTCGTTCGTTCCTACGTACATACGTACGTGCGTTCGTTCGTTCGTTCCTTCGTACGTACGGCTGCACCTACATTTGTTTGTTAAATCGTTTGTTCTATCGTTCGTTCCTTCTTTAATTCTCTAGTTCGTACGTACGTACGTACGTTCTTTCATTCGTTCTTTCGTTGATTCGTACGTACGTACATAAGTACTACGTATGTTCGTTCCTTCGATCGTTCGTTCGTTCGTACGTAATTACGTTCGTTCGTTCGTAGTTACGTACGTTCGAAGGAACAAAAGAACGAACGAAAGTACGCAAGTACGTACGAACGAAAGAATAAATAAATATATAAATATATAAATATATATATATATATATATATATACGTTCGTTCGATCGTTCTTACGTACGTACGTTCGTTCGTTCGTTCATTCGTACGTATGTACATACCTACATACGTACGTTTGTTCTTTCGTTCATTCGTACAGTCCTTAATTTCGTTCATACGTGCGTTCGTTCGTACATACGTACGTTCATTTGCTCGTTCGTTCTTCCGTACGTACGGACGTATGAATGTTTTCGTTCGTCCGTACGTAAGTTCGTTCGTTCGTTCGTTCGTTCCTTCATTCCTACGTAAGTACGTACTTTCGTTTGTTCATTCGTTGGTTCATTCTTTCGTTAGTTCTTTCGTTCGTTCGTTCGTAGGTACGTTTGTTCGTTAATTCTTTCGTTCGTACGTAAGTTCTCTCGATCGTTCGTTTTTTCTTTATTTCGTTCTTTAGTTCGTTTGTTCTTTCGTTCGTTCGTACGTACATACGTACTTTCGTTCGTTCATACGTACTTTCGTTCCTTCCTTCATTCGTTGGTTCATTCTTTCGTTCGTTCGTGCGTACGTATGTACGTTCGTTTGTTCATTCGTGCTTACGTACGATCGTTCGTTCGTTCGTTCGTACGTACGTACTTTCGTTCGTTAGTTCGTACTTACGAATGTACGTACGTGCACACGTTGGTAGTACGTATGTTCGCTTGTTCGTACGTATGTACGTACCTTCGTTCGTTCGTTCGTTCGTTCGTCTGTTCGTTTGAACGTAAGTTCGTTCGTACGTGTTTACGTACGTATATACGTTCGTTTTTTCTTTCGTTCGTTTGTGCGTTCGTTGAATCTTTCGTTCGTTCCTACGTACATACTTACGTTCGTTCGTTCATTCGTACGTACGGCCGTTCGTTCGTTCGTACGTATGTACCTACATTTGTTCGTAAAATCGTTTGTTCTATCGTTCGTTCCTTCTTTAATTCGTACGTACGTACGTTCTTTCATTCGTTCTTTCGTTGATTCGTACGTACGTACATAAGTACTACGTATGTTCGTTCCTTCGATCGTTCGTACTTACGTTCGAAGGAACGAAAGTACGCAAGTACGTACGAACGAAAGAATAAATATATATATATATATATATATATATAAATAAATAAACAAATAGATATATATAAATAAATAAATATATATATATATATGAATATCTATATATATATATATATATATAGATATATATAAATAAATAAATATATATATATATGAATATCTATATATATATATATATTTATATATATAAATATATACGTTCGTTCGATCGTTCTTACGTACGTACGTTCGTTCGTTCGTTCGTTCATTCGTACGTATGTACGTACCTGCGTACGTACGTTTGTTCTTTCGTTCGTTCATACGTACTTTCGTTCCTTCATTCGTTCGTACGTACGTTAGTTTGTTCATTCGTTGGTTCATTCTTTCGTTCGTTCGTTCGTATGTACGTTCGTTTGTTCATTCGTGCGTACGTACTTACGTACGATCGTTTGTTCGTTCGTATGTACTTATCTACGTACGTACTTTCGTTCGTTAGTTCGTACTTACGCATGTACGTACGTACACACGTTGGTACGCAGCTACGTACGTACGTTCGCACGTCGTACGTACGTTCGCACGTCGTACGTACGTTCGCACGTCGTACGTACGTACGTTCGCACGTCGTACGTACGTACGTTCGCACGTCGTACGTACGTACGTTCGCACGTCGTACGTACGTACGTATGTACGTACCTTCGTTCGTTCGGTCGTTCGTTCATTCGTTCGTACGTTCGTTCGTCCTTTCCTTTGTACGTACGTTTGTTCCTTAATTCTTTCGTTCGTTCGTCTGTTCGTTTGAACGTAAGTTCGTTCGTACGTGTTTACGTACGTATGTACGTTCTTTAGTTCGTTTTTTCTTTCTTTCGTTCGTTCTTTTGTTCCTTCGTTCGTACGTTACATTATTTCGTTTGTGCGTTCGTTGAATCTTTCGTTGATTCGTACGTACGTACATAAGTACTACGTATGTTCGTTCCTTCGATCGTTCGTTCGTTTGTACGTAATTACGTTCGTTCGTTCGTACTTACGTACGTTCGAAGGAACGAACGAAAGTACGCAAGTACGTACGAACGAAAGAATAAATATATAAATAAATAAACAAATAGATATATATAAATAAACAAATAGATATATATAAATAAACAAATAGATATATATAAATGAATATATATATTTATATATATATATATATATATACGTTCGTTCGATCGTTCTTACGTACGTACGTTCGTTCATTCGTACGTATGTACATACCTACCTACATACGTACGTTTGTTCTTTCGTTCATTCGTACAGTCCTTAATTTCGTTCATACGTGCGTTCGTTCGTTAGTACGTAGGTACGAACGTACGTACGTTCCTGCGTTCGTTCGTTTGTTCGTACATACGTAATTACGTACGTACGTTCTTTCGTTCGTTCATACATACGTAATTACGTACGTTCTTTCGTTCGTTCGTACATACGTTCGCTCGTTCCTTCATTTCTTTTCTTCGTTCGTTCGTTCGTTCATTCGTACATACGTACGTTCATTTGCTCGTTCGTTCTTCCGTACGTACGGACGTATGAATATGTTTCCGTTCGCTCATTCGTTCGTCCGTACGTTGTTCGTTCGGTCGTTCGTTCGTTTGTTCTTTCGTTCGTTCGTACGTACATACGTACTTTCGTTCGTTCAATCTTTCGTTAGTTCATACGTACTTTCGTTCCTTCATTCGTTTGTTCATTCGTTGGTTCATTCTTTCGTTTGTTCGTGCGTACGTATGTACGTTCGTTTGTTCATTCGTGCGTACGTACTTACGTACGATCGCTTGTTCGTTCGTACGTACTTATCTACGTACGTACTTTCGTTCGTTAGTTCGTACGTACACACGTTGGTACGTACGTATGTTCGCACGTATGTACGTACCTTCGTTAGTTCGTTTGTACGTCCGTATGTTCGTTCGTTCATTCGTTCGTACGTGCGTGCGTTCGTACGTACGTTTGTTCCTTAATTCTTTCGTTCGTTCGTTCGTCTGTTCGTTTGAACGTAAGTTCGTTCGTACGTGTTTACGTACGTATGTAGTTCGTTTTTTCTTTATTTCGTTTGTTAGTTCGTTTTTTCTTTCTTTCGTTCAATCTTTCGTTCGTGTGTGCGTTCGTTGAATCTTTCGTTCGTTCCTACGTACATACTAACGTTCGTTCGTTCCTTCGTACGTATGTACCTACATTTGTTCGTTAAATCGTTGTTCTATCGTTCGCTCCTTTAATTCGTACGTACGTACGTTCTTTCATTCGTTCTTTCGTTGATTCGTACGTACGTACATAAGTACTACGTATGTTCGTTCCTTCGATCGTTCGTTCGTTCGTACTTACGTTCGAAGGAACAAAAGAACGAACGAAAGTACGCACGAACGAAAGAATAAATAAATAAATATATATATATATATATATATATATATATATATATATATAAATAAATAAAAACGAAAGAATAAATATAAATAAATAAATAAACAAATAGATATATATAAATAAATAAATATATATATGAATATCTCTATATATACATATATATTTATATATATAAATATATATATTTATATATATACGTTCGTTCGATCGTTCTTACGTACGTACGTTCGTTCATTCGTACGTATGTACGTACCTACATACGTACGTTTGTTCTTTCGTTCATACGTGCGTACGTTAGTTCGTTCGTTCTTACGTTCATTCGTACGGACGTAGGTACGTGCGTTAGTACGTAGGTACGAACGTACGTACGTTCCTGCGTTCGTTCGTTTGTTCGTACATACGTAATTACGTACGTACGTTCTTTCGTTCGTTCATACATACGTAATTACGTACGTACGTTCTTTCGTTCGTTCGTACATACGTTCGCTCGTTCCTTCATTTCTTTTCTTCGTTCGTTCGTTCGTACGTACTATCGTTCATTTGCTCGTTCGTACGTACGGACGTATGAATATGTTTCCGTTCGTTCGTTCGTTCGTTCCTTCAATCGTACGTAAGTACGTACTTTCGTTTGTTCATTCGTTGGTTCATTCTTTCTTTCGTTAGTTCGTTCGTAGGTACGTTTGTTCGTCTGTTCGTTCGAACTTAAGTTCTCTCGTTCGTTCGTTCGTTCATACGTACTTTCGTTCCTTCATTCGTTCGTACGTACGTTCATTTGTTCATGCGTTGGTTCATTCTTTCGTTCGTAGGTACGTACGTATGTACGTTCGTTTGTTCATTCGTGCGTACGTACTTAGGTACGTACTTACGTACGATCGTTTGTTCGTTCGTACGTACGTATCTACGTACGTACTTTCGTTCGTTAGTTCGTACTTACGCATGTACGTACGTACACACGTTGGTACGTACGTATGTTCGCTTGTTCGTACGTATGTACGTACCTTCGTTAGTTCGCTTGTACGTCCGGACGTACGTTCTTTCGTGCGTGCGTTCGTTCGTTCGTACGTACGTTTGTTCCTTAATTCTTTCGTTCGTTCGTTCGTTTGAACGTAAGTTCGTTCGTACGTGTTTACGTTCGTTTTTTCTTTATTTCGTTTGTTAGTTCGTTGAATCTTTCGTTCGTTCCTACGTACATGCTTACGTACGTGCGTTCGTTCGTATGTACCTACATTTGTTCGTTAAATCGTTTGTTCTATCGTTCGTTCCTTCTTTAATTCGTACGTACGTACGTTCTTTCATTCGTTGATTCGTACGTACGTACATAAGTACTACGTATTTTCGTTCCTTCGATCGTTCGTACGTTCGTTCGAAGGAACAAAAGAACGAACGAATGTACGCAAGTACGTACGAACGAAAGAATATATATATATATATATATATATATATATATATATATATAAATAAATAAATAAAAACGAAAGAATAAATATATATATAAATAAATAACTAAACAAATAGATATATATATACGTTCGTTCGTTCATTCGTACAGTCCTTAATTTCGTTCATACGTGCGTACGTTAGTTCGTTCGTTCTTACGTTCATTCGTACGGACGTACGTACGTGCGTTCGTTCGTTAGTACGTAGGTACGAACGTACGTACGTTCGTTAGTACGTAGGTACGAACGTACGTACGTTCCTGCGTTCGTTCGTTAGTTCGTTCGTTCGTACGTATGCACATTCTTCCGTACGTACGTACGTTCGTTTGTTCATTCGTTGGTTCATTCTTTCGTTAGTTCGTTCGTTCGTTCGTACTTACGTTCGTTCGTTCGTTCGTTCGTACGTACGTTAATTCTTTCGTTCGTTCGTTCGTTCTTTTGTTCGTCTGTTCGTTCGAACGTAAGTTCTCTCGTTCGTTCGTTTTTTCTTTATTTCGTTCTTTCGTTCGTTCGTTCGTTCGTTCATACGTACTTTCGTTCCTTCATTCGTTCGTACGTACGTTCGTTTGTTCATTCGTTGGTTCATTCTTTCATTCGTTCGTTCGTAGGTACGTACGTATGCACGTTCGTTTGTTCATTCGTGCGTACGTACTTAGGTACGTACTTACGTACGATCGTTTGTTCGTTCGTACGTACTTATCTACGTACGTACTTTCGTTCGTTAGTTCGTACTTACGCATGCACGTACGTACACACGTACGTTCGCACGTCGTTCGTACGTATGTACGTACCTTCGTTAGTTCGTTTGTACGTCCGTACGTACGTTCTTTCGTTCGTTCGTTCATTCGTTCGTGTGTTCGTTCGTTCGTCCTTTCGTTCGTACGTACGTTTGTTCCTTAATTCTTTCGTTCGTTCGTTCGTCTGTTCGTTCGGACGTGTTTACGTGCGTATGTACGTTCGTTTTTTCTTTATTTCGTTCGTTAGTTCGTTTTTTCTTTCTTTCGTACGTACGTACTTTCGTTCGTTCTTTTGTTCCTTCGTTCGTACGTTACATTATTTTGTTTGTGCGTTCGTTGAATCTTTCGTTCGTTCCTACGTACATACGTACGTGCGTTCGTTCGTTCGTTCCTTCGTACGTACGACTGCACCTACATTTGTTTGTTAAATCGTTTGTTCTATCGTTCGTTCCTTCTTTAATTCTCTAGTTCGTACGTACGTACGTACGTTCTTTCATTCGTTCTTTCGTTGATTCGTACGTACGTACATAAGTACTACGTATGTTCGTTCCTTCGATCGTTCGTTCGTTCGTACGTAATTACGTTCGTACTTACGTACGTTCGAAAGAACAAAAGAACGAACGAAAGTACGCAAGTACGTACGAACGAAATAATAAATAAATATATAAATATATAAATATATATATATATATATATATATATATATATAAATGAATATATATATATTTATATATATATATATACGTTCGTTCGTTCGTTCATTCGTACGTATGTACATACCTACATACGTACGTTTGTTCTTTCGTTCATTCGTACAGTCCTTAAGTTCGTTCATACGTGCGTTCGTTCGTTGGTACGTAGGTACGAACGTACGTACGTTCCTGCGTTCGTTCGTTTGTTCGTACATACGTAATTACGTACGTACATTCTTTCGTTCGTTCATACATACGTAATTACGTACGTTCTTTTGTTCGTTCGTACATACGTTCGCTCGTTCCTTCATTTCTTTTCTTCGTTCGTTCGTACATACGTACGTTCATTTGCTCGTTCGTTCTTCCGTACGTACGGACGTATGAATGTTTCCGTTCGCTCATTCGTTCGTCCGTACGTAAGTTCGTTCGTTCGTTCGTTCCTACGTAAGTACGTACTTTCGTTGGTTCATTCTTTCGTTAGTTCTTTCGTTCGTTCGTTCGTAGGTACGTTTGTTCGTTAATTCTTTCGTTCGTACGTAAGTTCTCTCGATCGTTCGTTTTTTCTTTATTTCGTTCTTTAGTTCGTTTGTTCTTTCGTTCGTTCGTACGTACATACGTACTTTCGTTCGTTCATACGTACTTTCGTTCCTTCCTTCATTCGTTGGTTCATTCTTTCGTTCGTTCGTGCGTACGTATGTACGTTCGTTTGTTCATTCGTGCGTACGTACTTACGTACGATCGTTCGTTCGTTCGTTCGTACGTACGTACTTTCGTTCGTTAGTTCGTACTTACGCATGTACGTACGTACACACGTTGGTACGTACGTATGTTCGCTTGTTCGTACGTATGTACGTACCTTCGTTCGTTCGTTCGTTCGTTCGTACGTTCGTTCGTTCGTCTGTTCGTTTGAACGTAAGTTCGTTCGTACGTGTTTACGTACGTATATACGTTCGTTTTTTCTTTCGTTCGTTCCTACGTACATACTTACGTTCGTTCGTTCATTCGTACGTACGGCCGTTCGTTCGTTCGTACGTATGTACCTACATTTGTTCGTAAAATCGTTTGTTCTATCGTTCGTTCCTTCTTTAATTCGTACGTACGTACGTTCTTTCATTCGTTCTTTCGTTGATTCGTACGTACGTACATAAGTACTACGTATGTTCGTTCCTTCGATCGTTCGTACTTACGTTCGAAGGAACGAAAGTACGCAAGTACGTACGAACGAAAGAATAAATATATATATATATATAAATAAATAAACAAATAGATATATATACATAAATAAATATATATATATATATGAATATCTATATATATATATATTTATATATATAAATATATATATATATATATATACGTTCGTTCGATCGTTCTTACGTACGTACGTTCGTTCGTTCGTTCGTTCATTCGTACGTATGTACGTACCTGCATACGTACGTTTGTTCTTTCGTTCGTTCAATCTTTCGTTCGTTCATACGTACTTTCGTTCCTTCATTCGTTCGTACGTACGTTAGTTTGTTCATTCGTTGGTTCATTCTTTCGTTCGTTCGTTCGTATGTACGTTCGTTTGTTCATTCGTGCGTACGTACTTACGTACGTACTTACGTACGATCGTTTGTTCGTTCGTATGTACTTATCTACGTACGTACTTTCGTTCGTTAGTTCGTACTTACGCATGTACGTACGTACACACGTTGGTACGCAGGTACGTACGTACGTTCGCACGTCGTACGTACGTACGTTCGTACGTACGTTCGCACGTCGTACGTACGTTCGCACGTCGTACGTACGTTCGCACGTCGTACGTACGTACGTTCGCACGTCGTACGTACGTACGTTCGCACGTCGTACGTACGTTCGCACGTCGTACGTACGTACGTTCGCACGTCGTACGTACGTTCGCACGTCGTACGTACGTACGTTCGCACGTCGTACGTACGTTCGCACGTCGTACGTACGTACGTATGTACGTACCTTCGTTAGTCCGTTTGTACGTACGTTCGTTCGTTCGGTCGTTCGTTCATTCGTTCGTACGTTCGTTCGTTCGTTCGTCCTTTCCTTCGTACGTACGTTTGTTCCTTAATTCTTTCGTTCGTTCGTTCTTTCGTTCGTCTGTTCGTTTGAACGTAAGTTCGTTCGTACGTGTTTACGTACGTATGTACGTTCTTTAGTTCGTTTTTTCTTTCTTTCGTTCGTTCTTTAGTTCCTTCGTTCGTACGTTACATTATTTCGTTTGTGCGTTCGTTGAATCTTTCGTTGATTCGTACGTACGTACATAAGTACTACGTATGTTCGTTCCTTCGATCGTTCGTTCGTTTGTACGTAATTACGTTCGTTCGTTCGTACTTACGTACGTTCGAAGGAACGAACGAAAGTACGCAAGTACGTACGAACGAAAGAATAAATATATATATATAAATAAATAAACAAATAGATATATATAAATAAACAAATAGATATATATAAATAAATAAATAGATATATAAATGAATATATATATTTATATATATATATATATATATATATACGTTCGTTCGATCGTTCTTACGTACGTACGTTCGTTCATTCGTACGTATGTACATACCTACCTACATACGTACGTTTGTTCTTTCGTTCATTCGTACAGTCCTTAATTTCGTTCATACGTGCGTTCGTTCGTTAGTACGTAGGTACGAACGTACGTACGTTCCTGCGTTCGTTCGTTTGTTCGTACATACGTAATTACGTACGTACGTTCTTTCGTTCGTTCATACATACGTAATTACGTACGTTCTTTCGTTCGTTCGTACATACGTTCGCTCGTTCCTTCATTTCTTTTCTTCGCTCGTTCGTTCGTTCATTCGTACATACGAACGTTCATTTGCTCGTTCGTTCTTCCGTACGTACGGACGTATGAATATGTTTCCGTTCGCTCATTCGTTCGTCCGTACGTTGTTCGTTCGGTCGTTCGTTCGTTTGTTCTTTCGTTCGTTCGTACGTACATACGTACTTTCGTTCGTTCAATCTTTCGTTAGTTCATACGTACTTTCGTTCCTTCATTCGTTTGTTCATTCGTTGGTTCATTCTTTCGTTCGTTCGTGCGTACGTATGTACGTTCGTTTGTTCATTCGTGCGTACGTACTTACGTACGATCGCTTGTTCGTTCGTACGTACTTATCTACGTACGTACTTTCGTTCGTTAGTTCGTACTTACGCATGTACGTACGTACACACGTTGGTACGTACGTATGTACGTACCTTCGTTAGTTCGTTTGTACGTCCGTATGTTCGTTCGTTCATTCGTTCGTACGTGCGTGCGTTCGTACGTACGTTTGTTCCTTAATTCTTTCGTTCGTTCGTTCGTCTGTTCGTTTGAACGTAAGTTCGTTCGTACGTGTTTACGTACGTATGTAGTTCGTTTTTTCTTTATTTCGTTTGTTAGTTCGTTTTTTCTTTCTTTCGTTCAATCTTTCGTTCGTGTGTGCGTTCGTTGAATCTTTCGTTCGTTCCTACGTACATACTAACGTTCGTTCGTTCCTTTGTACGTACGGCCGTTCGTTCGTTCGTACGTATGTACCTACATTTGTTCGTTAAATCGTTTGTTCTATCGTTCGCTCCTTTAATTCGTACGTACGTACGTTCTTTCATTCGTTCTTTCGTTGATTCGTACGTACGTACATAAGTACTACGTATGTTCGTTCCTTCGATCGTTCGTTCGTTCGTACTTGCGTTCGAAGGAACAATAGAACGAACGAAAGTACGCACGAACGAAAGAATAAATAAATAAATATATATATATATATATATATATAAATAAATAAAAACGAAAGAATAAATATAAATAAATAAATAAACAAATAGATATATATAAATAAATAAATATATATATGAATATCTCTATATATACATATATATTTATATATATAAATATATATATTTATATATATACGTTCGTTCGATCGTTCTTACGTACGTACGTTCGTTCATTCGTACGTATGTACGTACCTACATACGTATGTTTGTTCTTTCGTTCATACGTGCGTACGTTAGTTCGTTCGTTCTTACGTTCATTCGTACGGACGTAGGTACGTGCGTTAGTACGTAGGTACGAACGTACGTACGTTCCTGCGTTCGTTCGTTTGTTCGTACATACGTAATTACGTACGTACGTTCTTTCGTTCGTTCATACATACGTAATTACGTACGTACGTTCTTTCGTTCGTTCGTACATACGTTCGCTCGTTCCTTCATTTCTTTTCTTCGTTCGTTCGTTCGTACGTACTATCGTTCATTTGCTCGTTCGTTCTTCCGTACGTACGGACGTATGAATATGTTTCCGTTCGTTCCTTCAATCGTACGTAAGTACGTACTTTCGTTTGTTCATTCGTTGGTTCATTCTTTCTTTCGTTAGTTCGTTCGTAGGTACGTTTGTTCGTCTGTTCGTTCGAACTTAAGTTCTCTCGTTCGTTCGTTCGTTCATACGTACTTTCGTTCCTTCATTCGTTCGTACGTACGTTCATTTGTTCATGCGTTGGTTCATTCTTTCGTTCGTTCGTTCGTAGGTACGTACGTATGTACGTTCGTTTGTTCATTCGTGCGTACGTACTTAGGTACGTACTTACGTACGATCGTTTGTTCGTTCGTACGTACGTATCTACGTACGTACTTTCGTTCGTTAGTTCGTACTTACGCATGTACGTACGTACACACGTTGGTACGTACGTATGTTCGCTTGTTCGTACGTATGTACGTACCTTCGTTAGTTCGTTTGTACGTCCGTACGTACGTTCTTTCGTTCGTTCGTACGTACGTTTGTTCCTTAATTCTTTCGTTCGTTCGTTCGTTTGAACGTAAGTTCGTTCGTACGTGTTTACGTTCGTTTGTTAGTTCGTTTTTTCTTTCTTTCGTTCAATCTTTCGTTCGCTCGTTCGTACGTACGTACGTTAATTCTTTCGTTCGTTCGTTCGTTCTTTTGTTCGTCTGTTCGTTCGAACGTAAGTTCTCTCGTTCGTTCGTTTTTTCTTTATTTCGTTCTTTCGTTCGTTCGTTCGTCCATACGTACTTTCGTTCCTTCATTCGTTCGTACGTACGTTCGTTTGTTCATTCGTTGGTTCATTCTTTCATTCGTTCGTTCGTAGGTACGTACGTATGCACGTTCGTTTGTTCATTCGTGCGTACGTACTTAGGTACGTACTTACGTACGATCGTTTGTTCGTTCGTACGTACTTATCTACGTACGTACTTTCGTTCGTTAGTTCGTACTTACGCATGTACGTACGTACACACGTTGGTACATACGTACGTTCGCACGTCGTTCGTACGTATGTACGTACCTTCGTTAGTTCGTTTGTACGTCCGTACGTACGTTCTTTCGTTCGTTCGATCATTCGTTCGTGTGTTCGTTCGTTCTTCCTTTCGTTCGTACGTACGTTTGTTCCTTAATTCTTTCGTTCGTTCGTTCGTCTGTTCGTTCGGACGTGTTTACGTGCGTATGTACGTTCGTTTTTTCTTTATTTCGTTCGTTAGTTCGTTTTTTCTTTCTTTCGTACGTACGTACTTTCGTTCGTTCTTTTGTTCCTTCGTTCGTACGTTACATTATTTTGTTTGTGCGTTCGTTGAATCTTTCGTTCGTTCCTACGTACATACGTACGTGCGTTCGTTCGTTCGTTCCTTCGTACGTACGGCTGCACCTACATTTGTTTGTTAAATCGTTTGTTCTATCGTTCGTTCCTTCTTTAATTCTCTAGTTCGTACGTACGTACGTACGTTCTTTCATTCGTTCTTTCGTTGATTCGTACGTACGTACATAAGTACTACGTATGTTCGTTCCTTCGATCGTTCGTTCGTTCGTACGTAATTACGTTCGTTCGTTCGTTCGTTCATTCGTACGTATGTACGTACCTGCATACGTACGTTTGTTCTTTCGTTCGTTCAATCTTTCGTTCGTTCATACGTACTTTCGTTCCTTCATTCGTTCGTACGTACGTTAGTTTGTTCATTCGTTGGTTCATTCTTTCGTTCGTTCGTTCGTATGTACGTTCGTTTGTTCATTCGTGCGTACGTACTTACGTACGATCGTTTGTTCGTTCGTATGTACTTATCTACGTACGTACTTTCGTTCGTTAGTTCGTACTTACGCATGTACGTACGTACACACGTTGGTACGCAGGTACGTACGTACGTTCGCACGTCGTACGTACGTACGTTCGTACGTACGTTCGCACGTCGTACGTACGTTCGCACGTCGTACGTACGTTCGCACGTCGTACGTACGTACGTTCGCACGTCGTACGTACGTACGTTCGCACGTCGTACGTACGTTCGCACGTCGTACGTACGTACGTTCGCACGTCGTACGTACGTTCGCACGTCGTACGTACGTACGTATGTACGTACCTTCGTTAGTCCGTTTGTACGTACGTTCGTTCGTTCGGTCGTTCGTTCATTCGTTCGTACGTTCGTTCGTTCGTTCGTCCTTTCCTTCGTACGTACGTTTGTTCCTTAATTCTTTCGTTCGTTCGTTCTTTCGTTCGTCTGTTCGTTTGAACGTAAGTTCGTTCGTACGTGTTTACGTACGTATGTACGTTCTTTAGTTCGTTTTTTCTTTCTTTCGTTCGTTCTTTAGTTCCTTCGTTCGTACGTTACATTATTTCGTTTGTGCGTTCGTTGAATCTTTCGTTGATTCGTACGTACGTACATAAGTACTACGTATGTTCGTTCCTTCGATCGTTCGTTCGTTTGTACGTAATTACGTTCGTTCGTTCGTACTTACGTACGTTCGAAGGAACGAACGAAAGTACGCAAGTACGTACGAACGAAAGAATAAATATATATATATAAATAAATAAACAAATAGATATATATAAATAAACAAATAGATATATATAAATAAATAAATAGATATATAAATGAATATATATATTTATATATATATATATATATATATATATACGTTCGTTCGATCGTTCTTACGTACGTACGTTCGTTCATTCGTACGTATGTACATACCTACCTACATACGTACGTTTGTTCTTTCGTTCATTCGTACAGTCCTTAATTTCGTTCATACGTGCGTTCGTTCGTTAGTACGTAGGTACGAACGTACGTACGTTCCTGCGTTCGTTCGTTTGTTCGTACATACGTAATTACGTACGTACGTTCTTTCGTTCGTTCATACATACGTAATTACGTACGTTCTTTCGTTCGTTCGTACATACGTTCGCTCGTTCCTTCATTTCTTTTCTTCGTTCGTTCGTTCGTTCATTCGTACATACGAACGTTCATTTGCTCGTTCGTTCTTCCGTACGTACGGACGTATGAATATGTTTCCGTTCGCTCATTCGTTCGTCCGTACGTTGTTCGTTCGGTCGTTCGTTCGTTTGTTCTTTCGTTCGTTCGTACGTACATACGTACTTTCGTTCGTTCAATCTTTCGTTAGTTCATACGTACTTTCGTTCCTTCATTCGTTTGTTCATTCTTTCGTTCGTTCGTGCGTACGTATGTACGTTCGTTTGTTCAATCGTGCGTACGTACTTACGTACGATCGCTTGTTCGTTCGTACGTACTTATCTACGTACGTACTTTCGTTCGTTAGTTCGTACTTACGCATGTACGTACGTACACACGTTGGTACGTACGTATGTACGTACCTTCGTTAGTTCGTTTGTACGTCCGTATGTTCGTTCGTTCATTCGTTCGTACGTGCGTGCGTTCGTACGTACGTTTGTTCCTTAATTCTTTCGTTCGTTCGTTCGTCTGTTCGTTTGAACGTAAGTTCGTTCGTACGTGTTTACGTACGTATGTAGTTCGTTTTTTCTTTATTTCGTTTGTTAGTTCGTTTTTTCTTTCTTTCGTTCAATCTTTCGTTCGTGTGTGCGTTCGTTGAATCTTTCGTTCGTTCCTACGTACATACTAACGTTCGTTCGTTCCTTTGTACGTACGGCCGTTCGTTCGTTCGTACGTATGTACCTACATTTGTTCGTTAAATCGTTTGTTCTATCGTTCGCTCCTTTAATTCGTACGTACGTACGTTCTTTCATTCGTTCTTTCGTTGATTCGTACGTACGTACATAAGTACTACGTATGTTCGTTCCTTCGATCGTTCGTTCGTTCGTACTTGCGTTCGAAGGAACAATAGAACGAACGAAAGTACGCACGAACGAAAGAATAAATAAATAAATATATATATATATATATATATAAATAAATAAAAACGAAAGAATAAATATAAATAAATAAATAAACAAATAGATATATATAAATAAATAAATATATATATGAATATCTCTATATATACATATATATTTATATATATAAATATATATATTTATATATATACGTTCGTTCGATCGTTCTTACGTACGTACGTTCGTTCATTCGTACGTATGTACGTACCTACATACGTATGTTTGTTCTTTCGTTCATACGTGCGTACGTTAGTTCGTTCGTTCTTACGTTCATTCGTACGGACGTAGGTACGTGCGTTAGTACGTAGGTACGAACGTACGTACGTTCCTGCGTTCGTTCGTTTGTTCGTACATACGTAATTACGTACGTACGTTCTTTCGTTCGTTCATACATACGTAATTACGTACGTACGTTCTTTCGTTCGTTCGTACATACGTTCGCTCGTTCCTTCATTTCTTTTCTTCGTTCGTTCGTTCGTACGTACTATCGTTCATTTGCTCGTTCGTTCTTCCGTACGTACGGACGTATGAATATGTTTCCGTTCGTTCCTTCAATCGTACGTAAGTACGTACTTTCGTTTGTTCATTCGTTGGTTCATTCTTTCTTTCGTTAGTTCGTTCGTAGGTACGTTTGTTCGTCTGTTCGTTCGAACTTAAGTTCTCTCGTTCGTTCGTTCGTTCGTTCGTTCATACGTACTTTCGTTCCTTCATTCGTTCGTACGTACGTTCATTTGTTCATGCGTTGGTTCATTCTTTCGTTCGTTCGTTCGTAGGTACGTACGTATGTACGTTCGTTTGTTCATTCGTGCGTACGTACTTAGGTACGTACTTACGTACGATCGTTTGTTCGTTCGTACGTACGTATCTACGTACGTACTTTCGTTCGTTAGTTCGTACTTACGCATGTACGTACGTACACACGTTGGTACGTACGTATGTTCGCTTGTTCGTACGTATGTACGTACCTTCGTTAGTTCGTTTGTACGTCCGTACGTACGTTCTTTCGTTCGTTCGTACGTACGTTTGTTCCTTAATTCTTTCGTTCGTTCGTTCGTTTGAACGTAAGTTCGTTCGTACGTGTTTACGTTCGTTTGTTAGTTCGTTTTTTCTTTCTTTCGTTCAATCTTTCGTTCGCTCGTTCGTACGTACGTACGTTAATTCTTTCGTTCGTTCGTTCGTTCTTTTGTTCGTCTGTTCGTTCGAACGTAAGTTCTCTCGTTCGTTCGTTTTTTCTTTATTTCGTTCTTTCGTTCGTTCGTTCGTCCATACGTACTTTCGTTCCTTCATTCGTTCGTACGTACGTTCGTTTGTTCATTCGTTGGTTCATTCTTTCATTCGTTCGTTCGTAGGTACGTACGTATGCACGTTCGTTTGTTCATTCGTGCGTACGTACTTAGGTACGTACTTACGTACGATCGTTTGTTCGTTCGTACGTACTTATCTACGTACGTACTTTCGTTCGTTAGTTCGTACTTACGCATGTACGTACGTACACACGTTGGTACATACGTACGTTCGCACGTCGTTCGTACGTATGTACGTACCTTCGTTAGTTCGTTTGTACGTCCGTACGTACGTTCTTTCGTTCGTTCGATCATTCGTTCGTGTGTTCGTTCGTTCTTCCTTTCGTTCGTACGTACGTTTGTTCCTTAATTCTTTCGTTCGTTCGTTCGTCTGTTCGTTCGGACGTGTTTACGTGCGTATGTACGTTCGTTTTTTCTTTATTTCGTTCGTTAGTTCGTTTTTTCTTTCTTTCGTACGTACGTACTTTCGTTCGTTCTTTTGTTCCTTCGTTCGTACGTTACATTATTTTGTTTGTGTGTTCGTTGAATCTTTCGTTCGTTCCTACGTACATACGTACGTGCGTTCGTTCGTTCGTTCCTTCGTACGTACGGCTGCACCTACATTTGTTTGTTAAATCGTTTGTTCTATCGTTCGTTCCTTCTTTAATTCTCTAGTTCGTACGTACGTACGTACGTTCTTTCATTCGTTCTTTCGTTGATTCGTACGTACGTACATAAGTACTACGTATGTTCGTTCCTTCGATCGTTCGTTCGTTCGTACGTAATTACGTTCGTTCGTTCGTACTTACGTACGTTCGAAAGAACGAAAGTACGCAAGTACGTACGAACGAAAGAATAAATAAATATATAAATATATATATATATATATATATAAATATATATATATATATATATATATATATATATATATATATATATATATATATATATATATATATAAATGAATATATATATATTTATATATATACGTTCGTTCGTTCGTTCATTCGTACGTATGTACATACCTACATACGTACGTTTGTTCTTTCGTTCATTCGTACAGTCATTAAGTTCGTTCATACGTGCGTTCGTTCGTTGGTACGTAGGTACGAACGTACGTACGTACGTTCCTGCGTTCGTTCGTTTGTTCATACATACGTAATTACGTACGTTCTTTTGTTCGTTCGTACATACGTTCGCTCGTTCCTTCATTTCTTTTCTTCGTTCGTTCGTACATACGTACGTTCATTTGCTCGTTCGTTCTTCCGTACGTACGGACGTATGAATGTTTCCGTTCGCTCATTCGTTCGTCCGTACGTAAGTTCGTTCGTTGTTCGTTCGTTCGTTCCTTCATTCCTACGTAAGTACGTACTTTCGTTTGTTCATTCGTTGGTTCATTCTTTCGTTAGTTCTTTCGTTCGTTCGTTCGTAGGTACGTTTGTTCGTTAATTCTTTCGTTCGTACGTAAGTTCTCTCGATCGTTCGTTTTTTCTTTATTTCGTTCTTTAGTTCGTTTGTTCTTTCGTTCGTTCGTACGTACATACGTACTTTCGTTCGTTCATACGTACTTTCGTTCCTTCCTTCATTCGTTGGTTCATTCTTTCGTTCGTTCGTGCGTACGTATGTACGTTCGTTTGTTCATTCGTGCGTACGTACTTACGTACGAACGTTCGTTCGTTCGTTCGTTCGTACGTACGTACTTTCGTTCGTTAGTTCGTACTTACGCATGTACGTACGTACACACGTTGGTACGTACGTATGTTCGCTTGTTCTTACGTATGTACGTACCTTCGTTCGTTCGTTCGTTCGTACGTACGTTTGTTCCTTAATTCGTTCGTTCGTCTGTTCGTTTGAACGTAAGTTCGTTCGTACGTGTTTACGTACGTATATACGTTCGTTTTTTCTTTATTTCGTTTGTTAGTTCGTTTTTTCTTTCGTTCGTTTGTGCGTTCGTTGAATCTTTCGTTCGTTCCTACGTACATACTTACGTTCGTTCGTTCATTCGTACGTACGGCCGTTCGTTCGTTCGTACGTATGTACCTACATTTGTTCGTAAAATCGTTTGTTCTATCGTTCGTTCCTTCTTTAATTCGTACGTACGTACGTTCTTTCATTCGTTCTTTCGTTGATTCGTACGTACGTACATAAGTACTACGTATGTTCGTTCCTTCGATCGTTCGTACTTACGTTCGAAGGAACGAAAGTACGCAAGTACGTACGAACGAAAGAATAAATATATATATATAAATAAATAAACAAATAGATATATATAAATAAATAAATATATATATATATGAATATCTATATATATATATATATTTATATATATAAATATATATATATATATACGTTCGTTCGATTGTTCTTACGTACATACGTTCGTTCGTTCGTACGTTAGTTTGTTCATTCGTTGGTTCATTCTTTCGTTCGTTCGTTCGTATGTACGTTCGTTTGTTCATTCGTGCGTACGTACTTAGGTACGTACTTACGTACGATCGTTTGTTCGTTCGAAGGAACGAACGAAAGTACGCAAGTACGTACGAACGAAAGAATAAATATATATATATATAAATAAATAAACAAATAGATATATATAAATAAACAAATAGATATATATAAATAAATAAATAGATATATAAATGAATATATATATTTATATATATATATATATATATACACGATCGTTCTTACGTACGTACGTTCGTTCATTCGTACGTATGTACATACCTACATACGTACGTTTGTTCTTTCGTTCATTCGTACATACGTACGTTCATTTGCTCGTTCGTTCTTCCGTACGTACGGACGTATGAATATGTTTCCGTTCGCTCATTCGTTCGTCCGTACGTTGTTCGTTCGGTCGTTCGTTCGTTTGTTCTTTCGTTCGTTCGTACGTACATACGTACTTTCGTTCGTTCAATCTTTCGTTAGTTCATACGTACTTTCGTTCCTTCATTCGTTGGTTCATTCTTTCGTTCGTTCGTGCGTACGTATGTACGTTCGTTTGTTCATTCGTGCGTACGTACTTACGTACGATCGCTTGTTCGTTCGTACGTACTTATCTACGTACGTACTTTCGTTCGTTAGTTCGTACTTACGCATGTACGTACGTACACACGTTGGTACGTACGTATGTTCGCACGTATGTACGTACCTTCGTTAGTTCGTTTGTACGTCCGTATGTTCGTTCGTTCATTCGTTCGTACGTGCGTGCGTTCGTACGTACGTTTGTTCCTTAATTCTTTCGTTCGTTCGTTCGTCTGTTCGTTTGAACGTAAGTTCGTTCGTACGTGTTTACGTACGTATGTACTTTCCTTCGTTCGTACGTATGTACCTACATTTGTTCGTTCAATCGTTTGTTCTATCGTTCGCTCCTTTAATTCGTACGTACGTACGTTTTTTCATTCGTTCTTTCGTTGATTCGTACGTACGTACATAAGTACTACGTATGTTCGTTCCTTCGATCGTTCGTACTTACGTTCGAAGGAACAAAAGAACGAACGAAAGTACGCACGAACGAAAGAATAAATAAATAAATATATATATATATATATATATAAATAAAAACGAAAGAATAAATATAAATAAATAAATAAACAAATAGATATATATAAATAAATAAATATATGAATATCTCTATATATACATATATATTTATATATATAAATATATATATTTATATATATACGTTCGTTCGATCGTTCTTACGTACGTACGTTCGTTCATTCGTACGTATGTACGTACCTACATACGTACGTTTGTTCTTTCGTTCATACGTGCGTACGTAGGTACGTGCGTTAGTACGTAGGTACGAACGTACGTACGTTCCTGCGTTCGTTCGTTTGTTCGTACATACGTAATTACGTACGTACGTTCTTTCGTTCGTTCGTACATACGTTCGCTCGTTCCTTCATTTCTTTTCTTCGTTCGTTCGTTCGTACGTACTATCGTTCATTTGCTCGTTCGTTCTTCCGTACGTACGGACGTATGAATATGTTTCCGTTCGTTCGTTCGTTCGTTCCTTCAATCGTACGTAAGTACGTACTTTCGTTTGTTCATTCGTTGGTTCATTCTTTCTTTCGTTAGTTCGTTCGTTGGTACGTTTGTTCGTCTGTTCGTTCGAACTTAAGTTCTCTCGTTCGTTCGTTCGTTCATACGTACTTTCGTTCCTTCATTCGTTCGTACGTACGTTCATTTGTTCATTCTTTCGTTCGTTCGTTCGTAGGTACGTACGTATGTACGTTCGTTTGTTCATTCGTGCGTACGAACTTAGGTACGTACTTACGTACGATCGTTTGTTCGTTCGTACGTACGTATCTACGTACGTACTTTCGTTCGTTAGTTCGTACTTACGCATGTACGTACGTACACACGTTGGTACGTACGTATGTTCGCTTGTTCGTACGTATGTACGTACCTTCGTTAGTTCGTTTGTACGTCCGTACGTACGTTCTTTCTTGCGTGCGTTCGTTCGTTCGTACGTACGTTTGTTCCTTAATTCTTTCGTTCGTTCGTTCGTTTGAACGTAAGTTCGTTCGTACGTGTTTACGTTCGTTTTTTTCTTTATTTCGTTTGTTAGTTCGTTTTTTCTTTCTTTCGTTCAATCTTTCGTTCGCTCGTTCGTACGTACATACTTTCGTTCGTTCATTCGTTCTTTTGCTCCTTCGTTCGTACGTTACATTATTTCGTTTGTGCGTTCGTTGAATCTTTCGTTCGTTCCTACGTACATGCTTACGTACGTGCGTTCGTTCGTATGTACCTACATTTGTTCGTTAAATCGTTTGTTCTATCGTTCGTTCCTTCTTTAATTCGTACGTACGTACGTTCTTTCATTCGTTGATTTGTACGTACGTACATAAGTACTACGTATTTTCGTTCCTTCGATCGTTCGTACTTACGTTCGAAGGAACAAAAGAACGAACGAATGTACGCAAGTACGTACGAACGAAAGAATATATATATATATATATATATATATATATATATATATATATATATATATATATATATATATAAATAAATAAATAAAAACGAAAGAATAAATATATATATAAATAAATAACTAAACAAATAGATATATATATACGTTCGTTCGTTCATTCGTACAGTCCTTAATTTCGTTCATACGTGCGTACGTTAGTTCGTTCGTTCTTACGTTCATTCGTACGGACGTACGTACGTGCGTTCGTTCGTTAGTACGTAGGTACGAACGTAGTACGTTCCTGCGTTCGTTCGTTTGTTCGTACATACGTTCGCTCGTTCCTTCATTTCTTTTCTTCGT